>NC_056732.1:1012550345-1012587845 GCF_019279795.1 Protopterus annectens
AAAAAACCCAAAACCCCAAAAACCCCTATAGCACCAATGGGGTCAAGAAGAACTGGAAATGAATCTTCAGTGTAGAACATTTAATAAATCCTTGTAAACCTGTTGCAGCAAAAATCCATGACAGCGAAAAAAAACTTTTATATGACAACATAAATTAAGCACTTTTGTCCGCTAATGCAGTGTTCACTAATCGAACTTCATCAGAATTATACAATGGATAATTCAAAAATACACCAGATGTGAAATAACATTTTAAAATTCTAAAGTTCCAGAAAACTGCACTGGTAGGAGAGGTAACTACCACTCCTAACTGATCCATTTGAGAATGCTTCTCACATTAAGATTCCCATTAAGGCCAGGGGGCATGTCAACCTTTAGTCTAATCTGCCACCTAAGCTCTTTAACGTCAAGTAAAGGATTGCAGTCTCTATAAGGTAATGAGACATAATGAAGTACTAGGAACAAAAAACTGCTGCATTGGGAACTAGAAAGTGTGTGTCTAGCCTAAGCATTTTTCCAGTCACCTTTCCTTATAGCCTGAGTGTGTTCCTTCATGCGATTAAATGTTCTAATAGTTTTGCCTACATAGAAGGCAGAGCATTCATCACACACTCCCAGGTAGACAACATTAGTGCTATTACAATAAAAAAAAAATCACTAAACTGTACCAGAAACCTGGGATTGGGAAGTTAGAAACTAGCACCCCAAGCAATAATAGGGCAGCAAACACATTTGCCACAATTGTACATCCCTGTCATTTGAAGAGGTCCACTAAGAGGAGAAGGGGATGTTTTTTCAAAAAGATTCTTCAAAGCCCTAGTTCTCTTGTAACTAAAACTAGGGGCGTCACCCAATACCCTGGACAATTCATGGCTACGCCTTATATCCCAATTTTTAGACAAAATGTTCCTAATGGGTTCTGCATCTAGAGAAATGGGAAGGGGAAATCTGGTGAGGTCATCAGCAGGAGCTGAAGGCTTGGGAATGTAACCCAATTTAAGAATGGGAGGATATTTACTGTATCTAAATGAAGAAACTTCATTCAAAACTTCAGAAACCAGATTTTCAGGTTAATATTTGTCAATAAAAGGTTGTTTCAGAAACTGACTTTCATTAGAAAAAACATCATCACTCACAATGCGACTAAGATGTACAAACTGCCCTTTGACTATGTTCCTTTTCATAAATTGAGGATGTTGGCTCGAAAAATCAAGGTAATTGTTACGAAAAGTGCTTTTCCTAAGGATGTTGGAAGAGAATAGTAAGGGGATCTAAGGCCAGGGTAATGTCCAAAAAATTTACTACATTCCCTTTTCCAAAGATAGTAAAATCCAAAAACTGTAGACTCCGGCTCACCTGATCAAGAAAACAATGTAGTTCCATAAGAGACCCTTTCCACAAGAAAAAAATATAGTCAATAAAATGCTTGTAATTACTGACGAACTTGAAACTCTCTAGCTTAGATAAAATGTCAGCTTCCCAAGCACAAAGTACTAGATTAGCATATGCTGGAGCTACCTTAGCTCCCATGGCTACTCCTTGAAATTGCTGGTATAAGATACCATTAAACATGAAAAAATTATTATCCAAAACCAGCTTAAGCAAAGTGGTGAAAGTAATAACTCTGTGGGGGGGGGGGGGCAGAAGTATGCGTGACAAGATAATTGGTCACATTTTCCAACCCTTCATGATGAGGAATGCTTGGGTATAAAGCTACCACGTCCAAAGTGATTAGCATGCATTGTTCATCAAGAGGTGGGCACCTGTAGATTTCATCTAAAAGTACCCAAGAGTCCTGTAGGTAAATTGAGAATCTTGAACTAAAGGATTAAGGAAAAAAATCCAACAAGGCTGAAATAAATTCAGTCTTGGTTTTCCCAGACGCCACAATGTGCTAAGAGGGGGATCTGTAGGGTTTTTATGGGTTTTCGGTATCCCAAATCTGCCCACATGTGGTGATTTACCTTCCATGTAATCCATTTCCAGCTCAGAAATACTACCTTCCTGATATAGTCTGGGTAAGGTATTAACAATCCTCAAAAAACTGTTGGAAACAAAATCAGGGGAAACTATTTTGTATTTCTCAGTGTCAGCTAATATAGCTTCCATCTTACTGTAATAACATTTAGTTTCTATAACAATGCCTGCTCCCTTGTCAGCTTTAAGGATTTTAATGTCAGGATTCACACTAAGCCCATCAACTGCTGCCCCTCTCTTCCTTAGTTAAATTATGCCATTTAAAAGGAGTTTTACTGCTTAAAGTAGCCCTTATTTCTCTCTCACAAACCTTTGAAAAAATGTTCAAAGCTGGATTAAGAGGGGGATCAAATGTGCTCTTCCTTTTTAAAGGAGACACTGGACTAACTTCTCAGTCAGTACGATCACTGTCTGTAGTTGTAGACCCAGAATCACAATCAAAAGCATCAACAGGCAACCCACCACAGTTAGCTACAATACCCAAGCTAGTAACTTCGTTAACATCAGTACCATCGATAAAAGCATTAAAAGTCTTGTTTTTTTATGCCCTGTTTTAAGTTAAGTTTTCTGCAAAAAAGCTCAAGATTAATTAAAACATTAGTAACAAAAGCCCTTTGTGAGGGAATGAAGTTCAAGCCTTTGCATAAACAGTTTAAACAGTGTTCATCAAGAGTAATGTCTGCAAGATTAAAAATGTCTTTGGTGTGTACAAGGTCAGGAAACGGGTTGTTAGAAGCAGTTAAAAATGTCTCTGTCCTCTTGCTCTGCTTCTGTCTCTCCCTGTCACTCTGCCTCGGCTCCTTCCTCTGGAAAAAAATCATAGGACTCTGTCTGGTCATGGGGCTGAACAATAAAAACTGATCAGCACTAGTGGAAGCAATGGGATCAACATTGTCTATATGTTTGAACTGCCCATTTTGTGCTGGGAATGTATTTTTAACAGTAAAGTGGTTGGGATCTGTTAAAAGCCTCTCAAAACTAGTGCTTTGTCTCTTAAGTGCGTAAGAAACCAGAGTAGTTTCCTCGTCTAGAGTGCTGTGACTAGAAATCAACAAACTTTGTGGTAATGGATCACTCTGGGCACAAGAACTGTTAACTAACAGGAGAACTACCACCTTCTTTATCTCTATTGTTAGTATTCAAAGGAAATACGATGGGTGCCTTTACAATTTCTATTAAACAAATACTGTGCTTCACAAACACTCACATTCTGTGCCAAATGTGAAGAGTTAATTACATGACCTGAACTAAAAAGTGCATTATTAGAAGCAAACGGTCTTTTAAACTTAAACCCGCTGGTTTTAAGCAGGTAAGCATTATCGTACTTATATTGCTGAATGTCCCCATAAAGTTTCTTTTTCTTTTTACTAATCAGGATGGCCACGTCTAGATAACTTCCCTTCTAAAAATAACCCTTCTTTTCTCACTTGTTGAAAGAACGCAAGCCCAGTATACCAGAGTTAAGTGCAGTGATATCCTCACTCAGAGCGTTCAGTTTATTTTGATAGTGTCCGATCAGTAACAAGTATTTCCAAGCCGGCTGAGTTAAAAACTGAACAAAGGGAAGTGCAAAGATTGCTGTCCTTATTAATGCCAATGGGGAATCGACTCATCCTAAGGCCTTGAGGTATAACTTTAAGATCTCTACAAGTAGAGAGATATAGAATGTCATACTCTGTGCTCTTGTAAACAGTAAAAAGCTTCTCCAATTTAAAAATTAAATGTCTGCAATAACTCGGAGTAACTTGTTTAGGGTCAGTATGTGTATCCAAACTGGAGTCATTAACACCATCCAGACCAATAAAAGGGTTAGAAATGTTAGGAGACAACAGTCTATTAATGAAGCAAGCCTCAGTAGTGTGATTTTCTGCATGCACAACATTATGTGGATCATTAGGCAGATTAGATGTAGCATTTTCAATACAACTACTGTTGGGAGTAGTATGGCTTAGTCAGTGAAACAAATCCTGTGTTTTTTTCAACAGCTGTGTTAAAACGATTTCATCGCATAAGCGAATTCAAATGGAATGCTGTACGTGGAAACATCCAATAAGTTCATGCTGCTATTTTCTATTTGTGTACCAATAGATACCAAGTTGATTTGTGATTGGCTAGAGATGCAAATAGATCGCAGCATGGAAATCCCCATAGATCAAAAATCCAACTTGCCACCGAGTGTTTCAGGGACCACTCGTGGGGTCTCAGGACAGACATGCTCAGTTTGTCTGCTAGCACGTTGAAATCGCCAGGGACATGTGTTGCACAAAGTAAGTAGCCAGAGGCCATCGCCCATTCCCACACTCTTATGGCCACTCTGCACAGTGGGTAAGATAGTGTCCCCTTTGCATGTTGATCAACCAGACTACCGCCATGTTGTCTGTCTGAATTGCTACAGTCCTGAGAGGGAGATCGCCCTGGAAGGCTTGCAATGTTAGTAGGACCACCCTCATCTTGAGGACATTGATGTGCAACTTGGTCTCAGAGGGAGACCACGTACCTTGGACCGCCCTTCCCTGGAAATGCCCCCCCACCCCAACATGGAGGAGTCCGTGGTCACCGTGGCTTGAGGTTGCGGAAGGCAAAAAGGTCTCCCTAGCAGAAGATCCTCGGATCGGATCCACCAACTCAAGTGACGCCTGCAACCCAGAGATATTCAGATGTGGACATAGGGTGAAGATGAGCCAACCACTGTACCACTAGGGTCCACTGAAGTACTCGCATGCGATACCTCACGAGGGGAACCAACTGAATAGCTGCCATCGAATCAAGGACCTGAAGAATGAGATGGGGAGGGACACTGTCCTGATCCTATAGTAGAACTTGCTCCCCAATCGTGTCCACCCTGCACGGTGCAAGAGCTGCAGTCTCTGATGCTGTGTCCAGAAGAACTCCTATGAATTCCAGCTTCTAACACAGAAGGTATGACTTGGGAAGGTTGATGGTAATGCCCAGATCATGAAATAGGCTTAAAGCAAAGTCTGTGGCTAGAGAAAGAAGATGCATTGTGGGAGCCTTGAGGAGCCAATCATCTAGGTACAGAAAGACCTGAAAAACCCTGCAGCCAGAGATGAGCTGCTACCACTGCCATACATTTGAGTAAACATCTGGGGGAGCTGAGGTGAGACCGAATGGCAGAGCTCTTTACTAACAATGACTGTCCCTCAGCCGGAAGCGCAGAAACTTCCTGGAGCACCTGTCTAGGTTTATGTGATAGTACACATCCTTGAAATCTATCGAGCACATCCAGTCGTCCTTGTGCTGAAGCGGAGGGATGGACTGAACAGTGACCATCCGGAACTTCAACTTCTTGACCAATAAATTCAGCTTGCTGAGGTCCAGAATGGGACACGTCTCCTGTTTTTTTGGGCACTAAAAAGAAGCGAAAGTAAGTATCAGATCACTGTTGTCCTGTTGGGACCTTCTGGACGGCCCTTTTTGGAAGGTCTTGCACCTGTTTAAAAGCTAACTCCCTTTGGTGGGGTGGCATGTCCGTAAGTGACACTTTGATTGGAGGGGGTGATTGAAGGGTATAAAATATCCGCTGGACACAATGTTTAGCACTCAATGTTCTGAGGTGATAGTCTACCAAGCCAAGTGGTGCAAGGAGATATGACCCCCAACTGCATCCAGGGCAGGGCAGTCAGGTAGCGCTTCAGGAGCACTGGGGCAGGCTTCTCCGAGAAGGGTTCTCCCCAATTCTGTGGACCCCCTCTGCCTCTGGGGTGGCATCTGCCATCAAATCCCCTTCCCCGGCCAGAAGAGAATTCCTGAGGAGCAACCTGGAAGGAAGACTGTGCCCTGCAAAACGATAGCTTTTTACTACCCCTCTGAGTCTTAGAGAAGGAACATTGGGAAGTAGAAAACTTGATCCCAGCTGTAGACAAGGTCTTTCCCCCCTGCTCACTGCAGGTCAATATTTCCTTGACCGAGGGACCTTTGCCTTAAAGTTGTGCACTAACACACAAAGGCGAAGCAAGGCGCCTAATAGCAATACTTGTACCTGCTGCTGGTGAGGTGGCCTTAACAGCATTAGAGAGCAACCACACTGAGGCATTAGCTAGGGAAGTGAGCGTGATGAGCTTTGGAAAAACCACCTTAAGGCTCTCCTGAGGCAACAACTCAGAAAGGTAAGAGGAAATTTCTGAGACCAAATCCCCTTGCAGCCATGTAAAATGTGCCATGTAATCAGATGTCCAAATGTAGCTGAGGCATACACATGCTTCCCAAATTGGTCAATTACCCTAAACTCCCTATTAGGGGGATGGACCATAGAGCTCTGTTCTGCAAGCTCTTTCTTAGTGGCTGCGGCAACCACAATAGCATCTACAGGGACACCTTTATTCCAGAATGGCTTGTCTTTAGAGGGACTGAGGAACTTATCCACCTTCTTGGCAACTGGTTTGACTATGTCCGGCTCCTTCCACGCCCTGCTGGCAATGAGGTGGGCTAACTCATCTGCTGAGGGAGATGCCCAGAAGGTAGCTGGGCCCATCCAAAATGCCTTCAGGAACATGGATTCCTTGGAGGACAGGGTGGGGGAAAACCAACCACCCTGCTCTTTCAGGATCTCAAGTATGTCGCCAAAGGACAACTCCTCGAATGGCAGTCTGGGGGACCCATCCCCTTCCTCAAAATCCGTATCGTCCGACCGACTCTTGAGGAGTCTAGGTGCCTCCTCTTGCACCTCCTTCTTCAGAAGAGGCTCCTCCACCGTGGGCTCACGGGAGGAATTGGAGGAAGAGGGTACCCCTAAGCGGATGATGCCCTTCTGAAGGAGGTCCCGGGGGGGGGTGTGACCCCAGACCAATAATGCAGGCTCGCCACCCAAAACAGAACAGGCAGGGTTGGGTCCAGAGCCAAGGAAGAGGCCGATTACCAACCGGAAATGCTCCTACTGCCCGAAAGGCATACAGACTGGACAAAGCCCCATTCTATTCCCTGCCAATCATGACTGACTGGGACAGGCGGGGAGACCTTAGCACAGTAAAGACATCCATGGGCGATATCAGACCTGAGCTATCCAGGATAGAGACCCCCAGTGGAAGGGAATGGTCTGAAAATTCCCAACCGGACTACCCCCCAGTGGCCTCGATCTCTCAGGCCTGAGGCAAAGCCAGTCAGGAACACAAGCAGTGTGGGAGTGGGGGCACTACCAGACACAGAGGGCCTCTCCTTAGCCAAACCCTGACCCTGAGGCACCAAACTCATGGGAGTCAGACAGGAGGAGAGGAGATCAAAGATGGGTGACGTGCCCCTTGGCAAGTGGCTGGGGGACGGAAGTAGGCCCAGATCAATTTAAGCTTTGAGGAGGAAACTGAGGAATGGCGTGATTGGGTAGTGTGTCTGCAGTCTCTAGATGAGGACCTGTTAGACCACCTCAGATCAGAGAGTCTAGAGGTGGCTGGAGGATCAATAACAAATCGGCTCCCAAGGAGCCGTTGGATCCGAAGACCCAGAAGGATCCGAGCATACAAGGTTTCCCACGGACGGATCTGATGTGGTAGTCTGAGCTGAGGGGGATTTTGATCCGATTGGATCCAAGGACCTCCAAACCTCAGAGGAGTCAGATCCGGCAAGGGAGCACAGGTGCTTGGAGCCGATGACCCTGGAGCCAATGCCCCCAAGGCTGAACTCTGATCCAGGGCACATGGATCTGAAAGCCTAGGCCATTTAGCAGGGGAGCTCTGAGATGAAAAGGGATTCCTCTTGAGACCTGGTGGGGCTTTGGAGGGGGAGCCCAAGACCAAGGGACCCCCTTTAGCCAGCAGCTTATTCCTACAGCCTAGGAGAGCTCTGGGATTGAACCCTGCACAGATATCACATTCAGTCTCCTAGACAGTTGGCGGGAACTAGCTTCCGACCGCATGAGGAGCAACGTCTACAACCAGAGGGTTTGTCAGCCATCACAGAATACCTAGGACAAAACCCTCCAATCTCTCTCTCTCTCTCACACACACACACACACAAAAGGGCGGGAAAACCCCTAATGCTCAGGGAACTAACAGTGGGGGAGGAATCCTACTACTAACCCTAAAACTACTGATCACTTAAAAAGTCTTACTATAAAAAAGAAAAAGGGACAGGAAAAACTCCAAAAATCACTTCTCTGAAAAATAGCAAGCTCGAGCAGCAGGGAACACATCCATTCACTAATCGCAGCAAACGAGATCTGAGGATTATGGGTAACAGGAAGAGGAGGGGAGGAGCTTGAGCTCAGGAGCTGTCGCTCACTTTGCTTGTTCAAATCAGAGGTCGGATCCAAGACCCATCTGTGATCAATAATGACACGGATAGCATCAGATCATCTGGGTTAACTATAAGACATATAACTCAATTTATGTCATTAATGCTCAGCAAAACACTGAAGGGAATTAAGAATGTAACTATGTTTAAGAGGTTTTTGTTTTTATTAAATTGGTACAAAAATCTCATGATGTAAATTGGATGTTATAATGTAAAGCACTTTGTAATAGTATGCAGTAAGGGTCTTGTTAGTCAATGCTGTATACGTTAAAGCAAGCACTTTTTTCACTGTAAGATGTGAAAGGATTTATACTATCAGAAGATAGGAAAGGCTAGGCAGAGTAAAGTTAGACATGATATAATACTGATGTTCGTGTTTCACTGTTGCAGTCATCACCTGTGGGTTTATCCCTGCTGTGGTAGCCCTCGGCCAGCCCGAATACAGCAGTCAATGTTTTTCTGCATCGACTGTAGTCTGAAGTCAGGTCGTCAGTGCTATAAAGCAAGGCAGCTGATGTCATTACATCTGTCTTTCTTGCCGTGGAGCCCGTAGCAGAAGCAGTTCACACGAATGCCGGTCAGTCGCTACCAGAGTTTGAATTTCAGCTGAAAATGTATAAAGCCAAGTACCCCGTTGGGGACCTTTTTTTCTTGCACTAACCTATGTCCAAAAAATTTAATTGCCTTGCCTGTGGAAAGCAGATCCCACACAGAGACTTCCATTCTTACTGTGTCACTTGCTTAGGCCCAGACCACAATGTCCACTGTTGCCGGTTCTGTGCCCTCTTTAATGCGAGAGCCATTCGCTGTAGAGGTCTTATTGTAGACAGTTATTTTCATGTTCCGTCTTCACATTCCAATATGGCGTCCATCAGCCAACAATCCATGGATATTCTGAAAAAACGCAGAGATAAAGAGAGAGACCACACAAGGCTAAGCCTTCCGACGATGCTACCACTAAGTAGGTGGTCAGTTCTCCGGAATTCAGTAAGGCGCTTTCGCATCCCCTGATGCCCAATTCAATATCTACACAGGCTTCTACTGAGACCTTTTTGGAGTCTGGAATGCCACAGAAATATTCATCTTCCCAGCCTTTGGCGATCTCTGCCTCGGTTGGGTCCAGAGCCGCGACGCAGGCACCAGCTTCTGAGGAGGCCTTTCTCACTACCATATCTAGAAAAAACATGTCTTCTCATCAGACTACCATTTCTCTCAGACCGACTGACTCCCTCAGACCTAGAAGCCAGGCCACCCCTAGAAAATCTGCTTCTAGCCACCATCTTGCTCCTGCTCCACCACCCCAAGCACAAATGCTTAAAATGGCAGAGGATCTCATCTCCCTTTATCCAGGGTAGTCAGGGCACAACTTCAAAAAGGAAAAGGCACCCTTCTCCAGAAATTATGACAGAACAGGAATCTGACTATTCAGATTTTGAAGAGGAACAGCAACCTCTGACTGCTTATGAGGATTCAAATCTGTAGGAATCCATCCCTTTTGCCTCCCCTCCAGAGGACCTTTCCTTCGGGGAAACCCTTCACACCCTCAGGGAACATTTCCAGTGGGAATCTCAGGACTTCCCCCAGTCTAAGAAAAGACTTAGAGTTTCTGGACCTGCCCCAGCACAGATCCCTGGCTATCCCCCCTATTTTAGAAGTGGTGGATGATGTTTTCCATGAATCCAGCTGAGCCCCTGATGCCCTCCCACCTGCTCCCAGTAAACCTGACAGTTATTACAGAGTATCGGATTCTCACAAATACCTGTACAGAAATCCTGCTGTAGACCCAGAGGACATTACACAGGGACCTAAAGGAGCTAAGACAAGTTCTGCCAAGAATTCTATCCCTTCTGACAAGGACTCCAGAGCTCTGGACAGAAGGGGTAAAAAAGTATACACCTCTGCAACCGTAGCTATCAGAGCACTCAATTGTCAGTTTCATATGTTAAAATATCAGCAACACACTTTGGAACTATTAAAACAAAAGATTTCTAACTTTCCTGACTGTGCCAATTCAAAAGAGTTAGCAGATTTACTGCAATCTGCTTGTCAAGTGGCCAAATACTCATTACACTGTGGATATGACGCCCTAGAAGCCTCTATCAGGGCAGCAGTGACAGGATCCGTCATTAGGAGACATGCATGGCTGAAGGAACATCCTCTCCCTGATCATGTCAAGTCTAAACTTATTGATGCACCCCTGGATAAGGAGCGCTTGTTTGGAGTAAAAGCAGAGGAGGTGCTTAAAAAGATGGAAGACAAAGCAAAATCTATGCAAACAGTAAAAGATTTTTTTCAGGTTGAACCTCCCAGGTTCAGCAGGAACTTTTACTCTAAGCACTGGTCCTTCCTTGCACCTAGCACACAGGGCCAAAGTAAGCACCACAGGGACAGACCATCTAGGCCCCTATCCCAGGGCCAGCAGAGAAGTAAACAGTGGACCACTTCCGCCCCAAAGGCGGGGCGTTCTAAGCCACCCTTCTAGGCAAAAATTCACAATGACTCCCCGTCCCCCCTCTGCCCTCCCTTCATTCACTGAAAACTAGGAGGAAGGCTCAGCTCTCTCTCTTAAAAAAAAACTGGCTTTCTGTAACAAAGGACCACTGGGTCTTAAAGAGAATTTTTCAGGGATACAAATTTTCTTTCAGTGAACTCCCAATTCCAAGAGGGTACCAAGACTTGCATCCAAACCAGTGGGCAGACCACTGAAACGGGTCCAAACTCTCATATCCCAGAGGGCAGTAGAGACCCCCCCGATGAAGCAGGCAAAGGCTTTTATTCCAGACTATTCCTTATTCCCGGAAAAGAGGGCACTTGGCGCCCCATCCTGGATCTATCCATTCTGAACACCTGCCTGGTGGTCTCCAGATTCAAAATGCTCACTTTGCAGCAGTTGTTGCCTTTGCTAACAAAAAATGCCTGGCTAGTGACTCTAAACCTAAAAGATGCCTACCTCCACATCCCCATAAAGGAATCCTGCAGGAAATTTCTGCGCTTCAGAGCAGGATCACAACACTTTCAGTTCTCTGTGCTGCCCTTTGGCTTATCTACCACACCCAGAGTATTCAACAAATACTTTGCCCCAGCCATAGCATTGCAGACAAAGAAATATACAGATTTACCCTTACCTGGACGACTGCCTCATTCAGGCAGAGTGCAAAGAAAAACTGCACCAGGACCTTCTCTTTGTCAAATCCCTCCTAACTTCCCTAGGGATCACCATCAACGAGAAATAATCAAAGCAACCCCCCACCAGGAAGATCATTTTCTTGGGAGCTCTGCTAGACACAGCATCCCAGATGGCCTTCCTATCCCCAGAAAAGCAGAGCTTCCTGCCTATCTACTTTACCCAGCTGGCTTCCAGAAATCACCACACAGCAAAGAAGTTCCTGCAAGCCCTGGAATACATGGCATCTTGCATCCTTCTAATTCCTCTGGCAAGGCTTCACATGAGAAAACTTCAGTGGTGTCCAAAGAACCTCTGGTGCCAGCACTCAGTCTCTAGAGACCACTCTCCCTCTGATTCTATGTATAAGGGCCAAGTTTCTCTGGTGGGCAGAGGCCTGTCATAAGAACAAGGGTCTTCCCTTCAGCCGGAGTCCTACTGGCCAGACCATCACCACCGTTGCTTCAGACATTGCTTGGGGTGCTCACCTAGCATGCAGGTGCACCCAAGGTCTTTGGGATGCCCAGCACCTTCACTTACACATCAATCAGAAAGAAATGATAGCAGTACAAAAGGCTCAGACTTCCTTCAAACCTCTTATCAAGCCAGGGGTCTTCCTTATAAAAACAGACACCACCATAGTAATGTGGTATATCAACAAATAGGGGGGACCCAAATCTTACCCTCTGTGCGGACTAGCCATGAACCTCTGGCTGACAGCCGCCTCCATGGGTCTACACCTAACTGCCCAATACCTACCAGGGGTCAACAATACTCTGGCAGACCACTTAAGCAGAAACTTACTGGACCCCCACGAATGGCAACTCCACAGGAAAAACCTTCTGCAAATCACTCAGCAGCGGGGGACTATGGAGTTGGATCTCTTTGCTTCACACCTCAACCAGCTGCAAAAGTTCTGTACCAGGGAGTTGGATCTCTTTGCTTCACACCTCAACCAGCTGCAAAAGTTCTGTACCAGGGAGTATCACCTCCTAGCGTGGAAGGTGTATGCCCTGATCTTCCCCTGGAACTCCCTCTTTGTGTACGCATTCCCTCCTCTGCCTCTAATTCCCAAGTTACTTAAAATAAGGGAGGCAACACCAAAGGCCATCCTCCTCATTGCTCCAGATTGGCCCAGACAGCTTTGGTACCCCTTTACTGCGCAGCCTGACCTTACAGCCCCTAAGCAGCTTCCCCTGATTTCACACCTCTTGACACAGGTGAGGGGGGAGATACTGCAACCAGACTTGCAGACACTCAATCTTTCAGCATGGCTTATACCTTAAAAGCTAACAAAGAGAGTCCCTGTTAAGCAAACAGGTCCTAGACATTATCACAGAGGCCAGAAGGCCCAGCACCAGAAAATCTTATACAGGGAAATGGAAAAGATTCTGCTCCTGGAGCCAGTCCAGAGCAGCCAGTACCTCACATCCTTCCATCCCTCTTACCTTGGATTACCTAGCAGAGTTGCTCAACAGTGGCCTCTCATTCTCTTCTATTAATATCCATGCCTCAGCCATTTCAGCCCATTACGATTCAGACCTACTCTTCTCTCATTTTTTGATTAAACAATTCCTCAGAGGGGCTTCTAATATCAGACCTCCCAGAAGGCCTCCCACACCAGCCTAGGACCTGAATTATGCTTTAGAAAAACTAACCTCACCTCCCTTCGAACCTGCTGCTTCAACAGAATACCTTTCCTCTGCGAGAAGGGTTTCAGAACTTCAGGCACTCCTGGCTGTTGAACCCTTCATCATTTTCCATGCAGACAGAGTCTTCCTGAGGACTAACCCTTCCTTTATGCCCAAGGTGGTATACTGATGTGACCCTAAACTAGGCCATACACCTACCCACCTTCTTTCCCAACCCTCACAACAAGGGGGAAAGAAATCTGCACTCATCAGACGTGCACTGACAGCTCAGATACTATCTGGACCATACTAAACCCTTCAAAAAAACAGACCAGCTGCTTGTCAGCTTTGCCCCATGGGCAGTGGGGAAGCCCACTTCTAAGCAAACCATTTCCAAATGGATATCACAATGTATCCATTTCTGCTAAAGACTACATGTGACCCCCCCTCCCCATTCGTACTCATTCCACTAGGGCAGCCTCCACTTCCAAGGTCTTCCTCAGAGGAGTCCCCACCAGAAACATCTTGGAAGCTGTCACCTGGACCTCTGTCCATACCTTTACAAAGTACTACCACCTACCTCTTTTTTGTAAGTCTAGCGTAGGGTTTGCCTCTGCAGTTCTGCAGGGCCTGCTTACCCATGCCTAGGGCGCTACCCTATCCTTCCACCCCTCTCCTCAGCTTTGGGAATCCTCCAACAGGTGATGACTGCGACAGTGAAACACAAAACAGTACAGTTGTGTACACTTACCATAAATGTAGATGTTAGAGTGTATTACTGTTGTAAACCTGGTTTCCCTCTATCCATTCCCCTTATATCCTCTTCCCCTAGGGGGACATAAGCTTCCCATGGTGGCTTTTAGACAAGAGGACCACTTTACCTTATTTCCTTGTGCTCCTGATGGGTTAGGGCAAGAAAAACTGATGCAATGCCGTCAGCTGCCTTGCTTTATAGCACTGACTACCTGATGTCAGACGACAGGCGACTGCAGCTGATGCAGAAAAACATAGACTCTGGTATTCGGGCCAGCCAAGGGCTACCACAGCAGGGATAACCCACAGGTGATGACTGCAACAGTGAATACACTCTAACATCTACATTTATGGTAATTGTACACAACTGTACTTTATCTTGAGCTGCTGAGTATGGGAGTGGGGTGTAAAAGTTTATTCATATATGTCAAATTAAGAAAGTTATCTCCCCCTATTTTTACAAGGGTAGATGTCTACAGTAATGTCATTGGTTTAAGTTACATTTTTTCTTAAGCAAACAGGGCTCAAAAATGAGACAAAATGATGCAATACATGGCAAATGGTAGGTTTCTTGCTTCTGCAAATAAATTAGCTTGTTCTTTTTTCCATAAGCAAATTACCTTAGTGGGAATCAAGAAGTCTGCAGATGCGTTAGCCAGTGGAAGTCTGTACAAAGTTTTATGAAGTGAAATTTACAATGATTCTTTAACGCATCTGCAAAGCTGTTAGCTGCTTCTCATTGCTGTTCTTTTTTGGAGAGGCTATGGCTGCAGGTGCCAACAATTAATCATGAGAGTTTTTAGCATTCTTTGTGGAAATAATTGTCACATTTAAAGATACAGTAGGCAAGCAGTGCAGTAAAAAATAAAGTTCAAACTGGGAATTGAAAAAGTACAGTTGGGCAAGTTGAACTTAGAGTAACAGTAGATGTTCAAATGATCACTGCTGCATTAGCCTTAGTTATATGGCTTATATCCTGCAAAGATACAGTGAACAGACAGCTTCCAAAGCTTCTAGACACCCTTCAAATGCTGAAACTGTCGAGCAGCTCGAGCTGAGCTGATTAAAAAAGAAGTCTAGGCACAAAGCCCATTAGAGCATTCTTGCCAGCAGAGAGACCAAACCCTGAATGCACAAGCTTAGGAATAAGAAAAAATAAAAGTCTGCACACTAGCATAAAAAAAACACACCAAAAAACAAGAGGGATAGAGGGAGAGAGCGGCTACTACAGCAGTGATCATTCAAACATCTACTGTTATAGTAAGTTCAACTTACACAGCTGTACTATGTTCATTATAATGATCACTGCTGCAGTAGCATTAGCTATATGGTAGATTACCATAGTCCTATCAAAGCATGACCTAGAGAAGGAATCCAGTTTATAATGCTGTGTAAAAATATGCACAGAGGACTAAGTATCAGCTTCCAGAATAAGTCTGTTTTTTTGGAAAGGGTTCGTTTCTAGAAGTGGCCCTTGTCCCTACCTGGAATAGATTTGTCATGTTGAGTTTAACAAAAATTAATAATCTCAGACAACCATTTGGAAATAAAAAGTTATGTAGTCACTGTAATGTTCCATATGTGTTGTCCACTGTCATTCCTCTTCAACTGCTGGGTTTGGATCCAATACTTGGATCCGACTTAGGCTGCTGCTTCCACAGCTAAAATGTCCAACTCTCGAGCTCCTCCCTTTACCCATGTACCTAATGTACCCCAGATCTAGTTTGCTGCCCATAGAGCTAACAGCATACTGGGAACTCAGAAGAGAATGGAAGCTAGAGATCAAACAAGGAACAGAGGTTCCTACAATACTCTTCAATCTCTCCAGAAGTAAAATAAGGAGGGGGTAGGTGGGTGGGAAGTTGAGGGAAAATGAAAATGGACAACACTGATGGAACATATGGTGAATATATAACTTTTTAATGTAATGTTCCCATTGTCATTTTCATTCATTCTTCAACTACTGTAACAGTCCCCAGCTACCTAAATTCTGGGAGGACTCAAATGAAGGATATTTCAGAGCATCAGCAAGCCAAAGGCTGCACCTCCCCTAGAGACTTTATCTAACTTGTAATGAGCAATAAAAGCATAAGGGATTAGCCCAAGTTGCAGCTCTACAAATATCATCCAAGGAAGTTCTTGACAAAGAAAGGCTGAAGAGGTTGTCATAAACCTCTTGGAGTGGGTAATTTTGGTAAAAATAGACTTACTTTTTGATAAACAAAGGTAATGCAATCAGTTAATGTTTTGGCCAAAGTAACTTTAGATACTGGTTTGCCTAATCTGGAAACAGAAAAAGAAGCAAACAACTGTTCAGACTTTCTTAAATCCTAAGTTGTGTGAAGTTAGACATATAGTTGTCTGTGCACATGTACTTGCCTTTGTTTGTGAAATTTAGAAAGAAAACTGGGAGATTAATGACCTGATTAATATTAGCAACCACCTTTGGTAAAAAGGATGGATTAGTCTGTAAAGATACCCTATCCTTGTGAAAAACTAAGTAAGGTGGTTTAGAAGACAAAGCTTGAAGTTTGGATACTCTTCTGGCAGATAGAAACTTGCTGTTAGAAGTCAAAAATTTTAAGTCGGATTTAGCTGAAGGTTCAAAGGGAGAAGTCAAGGCCTGAAGCACAACATTTAAATCCCAAGGAGGGGCAGGATCTTTTAATGGGGTTCTAAGTAAAAAAGCTCCTCTTAGAAAAGCTTTGCAAAGTTTAGAGAAAGTTAAGGTGGAATTATTTACTCCCAGATGAAAGATGGAAATGGCTGCTAACTGAACTTTAATAGTTGAGAAACTAACAATCCAACAAACTAAATAAACAAAAAACAGGCCTGCATGTCAACTAAGGATCAGACAAAAATTCACAAAATAACTTATTACTTTCTGACTTTAAGGCTCCAATCTAAATTACAAATTACTGCATACGAACACCATGAAAAGACCAAGTTGAGCGCTTTCGTTTTTATTCATAAAAAACTTCCTCAAACAAATTACACACAACTTTTTCATCTATTTAAAATACCAGTTAATTATACACGCCACAGCCAAGCCTCCTAAAATAACCTATACTACTACACAGAACCTAATTCATTCATAAAACTCAATAACATCTTCTAAGAGAGATACACCCATACATAAACACTTCATAAATATGGTGTTACATACTAAAACAAATACTATTTTCTACATAATGATTTTAATTTTAAAATAGAAATAACAGAAATTTGATCACTTAACCCGGTCACACATTGGCATTTAAAAACTGCCAGTACAATTCCTGTCTCTCTCGGATTTGAGTAGCCACGGACCTCCCCATTCATCCATCAATACTTTTTCAATAATAATAAATTTAAAGCTATGATAGAGATAATCCAGTAAGTACTGTATTAAGGCATGAGATTCCAGTTTCATTTTAGTATCACTACCACATTCCAATATCCTATCCTTACTTTTATGCTGGGGTTTTCCTATGCAATATGCTAAGCAAGCCCCAAAAAGGGCTGCATAAACCACCTCACTAGTTTGGCAATTGTACTGCCCTTTTATCCTTAACTTTACATTACTAGCAAACTCCTGCTCATCTAAAATAAACTTGCAGATCAAGCAATTCCCACACTTTCCCATCTAGAATTAATATTAATATCAGGCCCTTGTCTATTAAAACTATTGTTAATTTCCAAAACTGACTTAAGATTACGGCCCTTTTTATAAACTACTTTTAGTCTTTCACCCAACCTTTGGCCAACAAATCTATTTTCTTTTAAAATTACCCCATTTTTCTACAAAATATTTTTATATCCGATCTATATTAAAAACATTAGAAAGGATGCTTTTCCAAAATCAAAATTATCCACATTAAACTCATGCACTTCAAAACATCTATACCTACCCTGATTTACAATCAAACCCATTTCTATCTGATGGTTCATAATGGTATTCTTCACCCCTAATATGGGGGAAAAAAAAATCACATTCCCTTTTATTAATTACCTCCATCATCAACTCGCTCGCCATTATTCCCCTTGCCAAAAACATACCTTTTATTATGTCACACTCATCAAGAAAATCTTCAAATGCTGACACCATATGGGCTGCTCTAACAAAATTTGCCATTAACAACTGCCTGCTTCTGATAAAATGGGTGACTACTATTAAAATAAAGGTATGTGTTTGAAAAGGCAGACTTCTGATTAATTTTGGGTGACGAGTTGGCTGGTGACTAGTTTGGAATGACTGTCCCGGTGGAAGGGATAATCGAGGCTCAGAACACAAAACAGAATGAGACAAAGGAAATCTAATCCAAAGTAAACAAGGTCATCTGTTCTCTGGGCAACTACCTCGAAAGTGGAGTGCTTACTAAAAGCAGAAACCAACTGATCTGATAATGGAACTTCTCGGATCATCAGTTTCTGCTGCTCTGTCGAAGCCCCATCCAAGGACAGAGTCAAACCCATGCTATCCAATACTGAGGCTCTGAGAGGAAGACACGTCTCCAAAACCTTTGCAGCTGACTAAAGGCCTGGAGGTAGTGCTAATGCTTGGGCTCCAAGAGCCTTCCAGCTACTAGCTGCTTGGCATTGGTTGACTCAAAAAAAACATCAGTTGAAGAAGTAATGATCTTTGGATGTGAGAAAGCGGCCACAAAGAATTTCAGATCCAACAGCTCTGAAACTAAAGGATGGATCGAAGGAGGATAAATCAAAGGGTGGTATGGCTCTATGGAGGCTCTCAAGAAGCAATGGGATTGGAGCTAAAAGGTCTCACATTTTAATCTGTGTCCTGAGGAACTTCATCATTCTATCAACATCTGCTTTAGAAAGGCTCCTGGAAAACTGGAGAGAAGTCACTGAACGGGGCCTAGAATGTCTTCTGGATGACTACTGAAGGAATGCTGACAATAATCAGGAAGAGCTAGGCTCGGATGACAATAGGGGAGTATGGATCCAAAGGTATCTTTCTCAGTTCATGGCTCTGGATCCTTAGTGGCCTGATCAGACTTTCAAAAGTTTTATTGTTTGCACCAAAGAAGGAGCCAAAGTTGAAATCTAAGTGGAAGGACAATCAGCAGACCTTTTGTGTGATTCCTTGTCCTTGGTAACACAGTCATGCTTTTTGTCATTTTTTTTAGGGGTTTGAGCCTTACCAACCAAAGGAGAGGATTTGGAAGGCAGAAGTCGCTCTCAGAATAAGTTTGTTTTTCCTATCTATTAAGGCCCTAGAATTCAAGCCTGCACAAATGTCACATTCAACATCCAAATGTTATGGACGTAAACAGTATACACACTCCCTGTGAGCCTCAAAGCTTGGAATCTTATGTCCAAAAGAAATGCATTTCTAAAGCCGGAAGGCTTAACTGACATTTTTAACAAATAAGAAAAATAACAATCCAATAATAAAGATATATTTAGAAAATCCAATAGAAAAGAAAAATAAAATAAAGGATGAAAAGACTACCAACATTTGGTAATGAAGTGGTTCTAAATTTAGTACAAGAGGAGGAAAGAAAAGATTACCAATGATGTTAATGCAAAGTACACAAAGAGTAAAAGAAGAGAGACAATGGAGGAAATGAAAAATGCAACAGTGAAAGGGGTACAATGGAGATATAGGTATTGAAGAAAAATAAAAATAAATAAATCTAGACTCATTTAAGGCACAAAATGATGACTATATCTCAATGCTCAAGAGCTCATAATCCACATTTGTTCACAATGGCAACAAATGAGATCTGGAGTACTTTAGGTACGTGGAAAATTACAGGTAAAGGGAGGAGCTTCAGAGTTCAAGAATACTATGACCTGAAGAAGCGGCAGAGTTGTATCCAAACCCAACAACTGAGGAATGAATGAAAATGACAACATCAGAGCAGTATGTTTTGACACTTATCCCTTTTTACCTTCACAAGAAATGAACAACTGATCTGATGATCTTAAAAGATTTAGGTCTGTCAAGGTAGTACTGGAGTTGCCTGTGTCTTGCTACTCTGATATCCTTCTTGCAGAGGTCAGAGCAATCAATAAAACTGTTTTCCATGTTAAGTACCTCAACACACAGATTAGTTGGTTCAAACCGAGCAAGTATTCGTTTCTCTTAACAAAATTAAGATCCCAAAGAGGGGCCACCCATTTACTAGGAAGCCTCTTGTGCAAAACCCCTTTCAAGAACATTTTGACATATAACTATCTTGAAAGAGGAAGATCCATGGGCAGGCATGCTGAAATGACCAATAAATGAACTTTGATAGAGGTATAAGGAAAGGCCACATGATAGTAATTCAAATATTGTAAAACCAGAGAGCAACTAGCCCTGAATGGGTGCTGATTATGTTGTTGGCACAAACTAGAAAAAGTTTTCTACTTGCTAATATAGGATTTTCTAGTAGCATGCTTTTTTTCTGTACAGCATCAGAAAATTGGTGCCTACAAGAAATTCAGACCCCATCATCCAGGCAAGTCAACTGAAGATAACTGATGTCGAGATGTATCAAACACCCATGCTCTTGTGTGAGTAGATCCACTCTATTAGGAAGCTTTTGGAAATGGCCAGGGACAATTACCACAAGAAAGAACTAAGTTTGCCTAGGCCAGAAGGGAGTCGCCAAAATGATCATTGGGGATTACTTCTGAATCTTCAGAAGTACCCTGCATATTAGTGGAAAGGCATACAGGAACACTTCTGTCCAAAGAAAAGGCATCCGTATTCCAGGCCTTCTTGCATGGAGACGTGAAACAGAACTTTGTCACTTGATGTGCAGAGAGGAGGCAAACAGGTCTAACATGAGGAACTCCCCACAGATGGATCAAATCCTGGAAGACCCCCGGGTCTAATTTGCATTTGTGAGGTCTGCCCTAGTCCTGCTCAGGTTTGTCTACCACAAAATTTTGCTCTGACGGAATGTAGGATGCCTGTAGAGTGAGACTGTGCTGTGAAGCTATATCCCAAGCTAATACAGCTAGTCTGCACAGGGGATATGACCTGGCAACTCCTTGTTTGCCGATATGCCACATTACTGTGGTATTGTCTGTAACCACTTGAAAAGGTCCAGGGGACCAAAAATAGCTTAGAAAATGGAGAGCCTTGGTCAGGGCATTTCCTTGAAATTTATGTGCTTGTGTCCATCCTTGGTGTCCACATCCTTCACTTTTCTCTCTCCTGAAACTGCTCCCCAAGCAAAGTCTGAGGTGACTGTTTTGGAGCAGGGAGGGAAAAGGGGAGACTAAACGATGGCCCTTGTCTCCATCAAGTGACTTCTCTTCTGACAAACCCAGTACTGGGATTTGAAAATATAAAGTGTGCTGATGCTGGGACCAGAGAGATTTTTAGATACTGCAGTATCTTTCTTGTGGAGTCTTGCCAGGGGTGTCATGTAGAATCACAGATGCCATGAGATCCAAAATCAGGAGGTATTTCCTCACAGTGGCTGAAGTCTGAGTGGAAAAGCCTAGAAAAATCTAAATAAAGATCTATTTTCTCCCTTGGAAGAAAGGCTCTTTGAAATGAGGTGTCTATAATTCACATTCCAGAAAAGACTTTTGAATGTTCTCTTCTAATCCCAGCTTGCACAAGAGCTCTCTCACCCAACAGAGAGATTCCTAACATTTTCAAAAAGACTCAACAAAGATAAGCAAATCAACTAAATACATAAACAAGTGGATACCCTGTAGCCTACAATGAGCTATAACTGAAGCTAGAAACTTAGTGAATACTCATAATGCAGTGGCTACTCCAAAGGGTAAGGCAGAGGATGGATAATGTGATCTAGACTCACAAAACCTTAAGAAATACCTGAAGTCTGGATGAACACAAATGTGACAATAAGCATTTTTTTTTTTTTTTTTTTTTTTTTAAGTCTAGTGTTATCAAAAAACTTGAGAGGAAAAGAAGCAACAGGTTTTGAATTTGGACACCATCACAAACAGGTTTAGGAAAGGAAGATCCAGAAGTAATCTCCAAGCATTTTCTTTATTTGGGACTAGGAACATTCTTGAATCAAACCCCTTTCCCACCTGAAGAGGAGGAGGAACTGGTTACATCACTTCCTGGGACAGCATGAGATGAAGGCAGGTGGAAATGAAACAAGTCTGATCTGCAGGATGTGGAATGACCCCTGGAAAGGAGGAATTTCCTCCCACTGCCATCGGTAATGGAAATGAATGATTTTCAGATCCCATTTTTCAAACAATCTGTTTCCAAAGAGAAAAACAGATTCACTTTCTGGATGAGAAAGAGGGGCAGGGTGGTAGGGGCTTCACAGGTCTCGAATAGTCATTCAGACTTGGAGTGTCTTTGGATTTGGGAGGTTTGAGACCTCCTTTTGGGAACCTCCTTGCCACATTTTAGACATCCGTTTACTTGAATTCTGTTGACACTGTTTATTCTGTGTTTTTGCTAAAACTGGATGAGGAAAAAATCCCTTGGGTCAAAAAATCTTAGAGATTCCCTAGATCAGCTTGTCCCTTTTATCACACTTTCTGATCACCTCTGCAGCAGTGGGGCCAAACACTAAATCGCTATCCAACAGCAAATTTAAAATATTTTTATCATCATGTGGAAGATTCTGAGAATGGAGTCAAGCAAACCTTAAAACCATACCAGTGACCATAGCCCTTGAAAAAGTATCAACAGAGTCATACACACTGCAAATGCAAACAGTGACCTGTGCAATAGAAGAAACCAAGTTATTTAATACAATTTTTTTTCACAAGAAAAGTAAAACTTTCCTCATACTTTCACAATATGTCAGAATAAACTTTAATATAAGAGACTACTACATATTTCCCCACACCTATAAATAATTTTCTCATCCTTATTAGAAAGGGTAGGCTTGGAATTAACTTATGTGCTTAGCAGCAGAGGTGTCAGCTAAGGCTATAGGTTGCTGGATCATGCTTAAGAAAAGTGTATAAAAATTGAAAAGACTGAGGAGTTTTATGCATCCTATCTGCCTTTTTTTAGGAACAGCTTGACCATCAGGAAAATTGAAGGCAATAAGATGCACATCCTCTAAAGGACACAAGACAGGAGGAACAGGTGTAAGTTCTGGAAAATCTTTCTGTAACAACCCATAGTCTTTTTGAGGGGCTGAAAAACCGAGGTTCTCACTGAACAGACATTTTAGCAATAGTCTCAGAGAAAGAGACTCCCACCTACGGAAAATCAGAAAGAGCTCTCCCGAGTCTGAATCAGAAATCTGAGGACAAAACCCTGAATCTGATCCCTGCATCTCATGGATCAGATTCAGAATCTTGAATCTCTTCAGGAAAGGAAGTATCCCTCTTTTTTTTTTTTACCAGAAACTGCTCTACATGAAGGATCAATAGACTGAATCAAACCCTGAGCCAGACTAAGTAAACTACTCTTATCAAAAGAAATATTACGAGTAGATCCATGCTTTTTTTTTTGGGGGGGGGGGGGCAGGAAAAATGGGACCCATCCACATTACTAATGGCAGCAGCTGTTTCCCCAGAGATGGACACAGTATTCTGACACAACAGGGAAACCTTCCTTGTTCCATCTCCCAAGACCAACAAGAGTGGTTCTCCCTTACCCACTGAGAGGACCCCAACAGCCGCAAAGGACGTGGTCAGCCCTCAAAGTCCACAGTGGCTGTAGGTGCTACACCAGAGGGATCCAGGGTAAAAGATGAGTGGTCTGAGGTGCAACAAATGGCCACAGCAGAGTCACCCACATGGGGCTGAGGCAAACTGCTTACCTGTCATGGTGGCAAAGACTGTTTGCTTAACTTTTTCTTTTTGTGCCCAGAAGGACTGACTGTAAAAGTGTCAATCTGTCCCACAGTCAGTCTAAAAATAGTCTCTCTATCCTGGGGAATACATGCAATAATGCCAGTAAAACTACCAATCCACAAAAGTTTGTCAGATTAAAGTAATTTCAAACACTGTGGCAGCCCCTCCAACCTTAAAATAAACAATTTCTCCACAGAAAATAGCTTTATCATTTAGAGAACACTAAATTTAAACTGACAGAACAGAGTGCTCCGTATAAAAGTATGTTGCAGTCTCTAGACAATTCTAACTTAAAAATAACTTACCTGAAGAGGAAAGTAACAAAACACCAGTAATAAAAAGTAAATGTAAGTTTTTTTCCCAAAGGGGAACTTATCTGCCCAGCTAAGGAAATCCCATGCCAACCATCGATGCTCAGAAGCCTCAGAGCAGCATACTCTTGGGAGGTAGTAAAGCTCTGAAGAGCTTCCCGCTCAGCTCAAGCTGCTTATCAGTCTGGGCATGTGGAAGATGCCCTGAAGCTTTGTAAGCTGGACGGTTGTTAAACCTTTGGCAGGATATAACCCATATAGATTACGCTACTGCAGCAGTGATCAATATTAAGAACACCACATTTAACAGTCATGTTAAGTCAAGAATAAGTCATGCAACACTTTGGAAAATACATTTCACTGGAAACTAACAGAAGCACAAGGTTCTGTTCAGTGACAAAATTAAGTTAGGTTACATCTATATTAAGATACGTCTAAAAGCTTGGAATGCAACCAGAAACGTTATTTCGTTACTCAGACTACTCTAAATAGATACATAAACAAATGAATCAAAACAACAGGACCTACATTGTTATGACATCAGCTTAATGAAGAATAGAAATATTAACATTACAAACTACTTGTCTGAAATATTTAATTAAATGGAATATTACCCGCAAGCAATGCAAATGCATAAAAAAGCTTTCATACATATATAATGCAAAAACGTAGCCAATATGCATACAGACTGCTTTACCTTAGCAGATCTCCTCTCTCCAATGGGAAGAGACAATCCTTGAGTAGACTGATCTGTGTCATTATTCCTGGCATTTTTCTTTAAAAAATGAAATAAAATTCTGATTAAATCTTAGATAGCAACATTTAGTTAAAAAAAAAAAAAAAAAAAAAGATACATTTCACTATGGTAAAGTTTGCTCACTTTATAGAACAGATAAAGGTCTGCTGCTAGTAGGTCTTGGCAACAGTCTATGGTGCTATAAGCTGGAACTTAATGTTTCCACTGATTAAAAGGCACAGAACACTACATTTATGAAATCAGATGGCATAACAGTGTTGTCTCTAAGATGGCATTTTAAAACATTAAACTGGTATATTGTATCTTTTTTTACATACAATTCATGTGATTTATTCAATATCTTTTTTTGCCTAGTCCCCAACCTTACTAATAAGCCCATCCTTCCCAACCATCAATGGCTTAATCCATTTCCTGGTGTGAAAGCGCTACAGCTTACTTGTTCCTTGGGATGAGTTCATGCAAATTAGGAGAGGAAGCAATCATCCTTGCATTAAAGAATTGGATTCTGCCTTTAAAGTCCGTCATTCCTTGCATATAGCATAAGTGTCCAAAGGTGTGGGCCTCTGAATGATATTCATGCTTAAAACCGATGAAAAAGGCCCAATACCTTCCAGACAGCATTTCCCTAATTCCCTGTTTTCACTGGGGTTTCAATAACAATGTGCCTACAAAACACACTTCATCACTCTTAAAGAACGGTGAGCAGACTAAGCCTCGCCTCATCCTCCCTGCACTAGTTCCATCAAGCACCTATGCCATTAAATGAACTCTGGTCGCCTGGGTCCTAATTAGGTCCATAATTATATGCCAATGGAACTGGCTTATTAACAATGCATACCTTTAAATACCTTTACTTCTTTTTGTTTGTATGAGTTAGAAGTTTGAGTGCTGGTGCAACTTTACTAGCTGCTGGGTGGCTCTAGGACATGAGGGTTGAACTAGTAGAAACAAAATATACAAAGAGGCTTTTATGACACTCAAGGGATACTGCATTTCTTGTTACCAAACAATAAGCAAAAAGCAAGGTTGGAGAACACCATCAACATACATTACCAGATCATCTTTTAAACCAATTCTTGTTTACAACTCTTGAATTTAGGGAACTACACTAAACATTGTAGCGAACATTTTATTTCTATATGCATCTCTTTCAGGTAGTACGCTCACCTAAAATTGATTACTACAATAGTAACAGACTTTCCTACAGGTACGTAACCAAAACACTTAATAGCAGTAATAACTCAATACTGGTTAGATTTATTTTATACTTTCAGTCTTTTAAACTATCTGAATATCTACCTAGCTTTCCAAGCAGTCTTCCAAACCTGGAGGAAATTTGTGGCCTGCACTTCAGATGCTCGTGTCAACCTCTCCATTTGTTAACTCATTAACTAGTCTCTCTGGATGTTCTAAACCATTACGAACTGCAATTTCGCCTAAAGATTTTCAGAGGTAGGTACCAGGCTATCTGCCCGAGTGCATTTATAAGCCTATCCAGAGTATGTTGGCTTTCGCCACCCCATTGATTAATTAACTGAGCCTCTGTCAAGCAGAGCCAATGAAGTGATCACAGGGGTGCATTTTCTGTTATCAATCCACTCGTCAAGGTTTCTCTTGAAGAGCGTTAGTGAGGGGCTCTGCCTAATGTAGTTTGGAATTTTGTTCCAAAGCATGGGGAGTCTCTGACAGGAATCTATCCCTCCAGCATGTTCTATTTATTGCTGTGACAAGGTTTAGCTCACTACAGTGCATGGCTCGCAGTGACTTGGATTTCTTTAGGTGGAGCATGTCCATCAATTCTGACTTGGACATGGCTTTGTAAGTCGGGCAGAAATCACCTCTGAGTAAGCGATATGCCATGGAGTACAGCCGGAGTTTTTTTAGTCGGGCTGCATAGGATATATGTCTGAGGCCAGTAATCCTCTTGGTGAGGTGCTTTTGTGGTCTTGTGAGGTACATCCCAAATGGGGCATTGCACTCTATGATGGGTCTGATGAGTGACGAGTGGAGGGGCACTATAACCTCTATTTCTAAATGCGAACCCTTTAGTAATTAGATGGGCCACATAGAAGGATTTCCTAACTACTTTAGCAAAATGACTGTCAAAGGAGAGATTACTATCTACCTGGGTCCCCAGATCTCTTATTACCTCTTCTGTATTAAGAGGGCTGCCGCCTATGTGGTAATGCGTGGGTGTTTTGTTTTTCCCAAACGGGATGACAATGCATTTTTTGGCATTTAGCTTGAGGCCATGACTGACACCGTTGCGGAAATATCTCTTGAAACATTTATCTTAATATCTCTCTGGATTATCTTGGAGGCTAGGAAGCAATATATACAAAGTCTGCATTCAAAAGTCACTATTAAACACTGCTGCCTTGAACAAATTTCTCAGATTTCTCCTCAGCAGTTCACAATCCTGAGTATGAACAACAAAGGACTCTGGCTGCTCAACACTGATTACCTATTAAACATTCTGGCTACTTCTCTGAAGAACTTTGCTGTATTCTCTCTCTGTAGGCCAGTTTCAAAGATCATCACAATCTATGACCATAGCAATTCTTTTGCATAAATTAGCCTTGTTTCATCATTCCTTTTATACAACAAAAATTCTCGGGTATTCACAAAGTAGAAGATATATGAATTCTACTTATTAATGTGACACATCACTATGTGAAATGGTTAAACGACTAAACCTTGCATGGGAGTTTTCCAATATTCCAAATGAGCTAAGTGCACTTCATATCCGAAAGTATTGAGATTTTTTCACACGTTTCTTAACATATTGCACAAAGCTCTCAGTTATTACATTGTGGGCAATTAGGACTAGAAGTCACATTTTGTAATAAAAAGTTACACATTCACCATAGTGTTCCATATGTGTTATCCATTTTTGTTCTTCCTCAAACTGCTGGTGCTCGGATCCAACTCGGCTGCTTCTTCTTGGATTCTTGGAGTCTCGAGCTCCTCCTTTTACCCATAATGCCCCCCAACCTAACGTACCTCAGATCTAGTTTGCTGCCTATATAACTAACAGAGCAGTGGAAAAGAATGGAAGCTGGAGCTCAAACAAGTAACAGAGGTTCTACTAATACTGTTCAATCTCTCCAGGAGTAAAACAAGAAGGGGGGTAGGTGGGTAGGAAGTTGAGGAAGAATGAAAATGGGCAACACAGATGGAACATTATGGTGAGCACATAACTTTTTAATCTGATGTTGTCCATTTCGTTCATTCCTCAATTGTTGGGACAGCCTTCAACTACATAATCCAGGGAGGGCTCTAAGGAAGTACATTCCGGAGCATCAAAGCCAAAGGCTGCTCTTCCCCCAGAGACCAGATCTAGTTTGTAATGAGCAAGAAGTTGCAGCTGCACAATTATCATCCAAGGAAGTTCTGGACAAAAAGGCTGATGAAGTTGCCACAGACCTGGTGGAATGTGCTCTGGGTGGTTTTGGTAAAGGTAAGCCCATTTCTTGATAAAAAAAGGTAGTACAATCAGTTAACCATTTGGCTAGAGTAACTTTAGATACTGGTTTGCCTAGTTTTGAATCAGAAAAGGAAACAAACAATTGTACAGACTTTTAGATCCTTACTTGTGTGAAGATAGAAACCTAATTGCATACATTTAACAAATGTAATAAATAATCTTAGATTGAAATATTTGGAAAGAACACTGGAAGATTAATGACCTGATTAATATTAGACTCAGAAACCACCTTTGGTAAAAAGGACGGATTAGTCTGTACAGAAACACTACCCTTGTGAAAACCTAAATAAGGAGGCTTAAAAGACAACGCTTGAAGTTCAGACTCTCACCTGGCAGATGTAATAGCAACTAAGAAAACAGTTTTCCAGGTTAAAAATTTTAGATCAGATTTAGCCGAAGGTTCAAATGAAGGTTGAGTCACGGTCTGAAGTACAATGTTTAAATCTAGTGGAGGGGTAGGATCCTTTAAAGGAGATCTAAGTGTAAAGGTTGTTCTTAGAAAGGCTTTGCAAAGGTTAGAGGAACCTGAAGTAGAATTATTTACTAAAACCATGAACATTTACAATAGGGTATTCCATTCAAAACTGGTAACGTAAAAACTTCAAATGAGTGGATGAAAGAACAGTCAGCATGAAAAGTTCAAAATAGGAAGTATAACCATTTAAAAAAAATAACAGAGATTACGCACTTTTGTCTCTCTCGGGAGACTTAAAAACAAGTATATAGTTTCCCCTCCCTTTATATCTTCACTGAATTAATTAGTGGGAACTGAGAAACAAAATTAGTCATTAAAATTGTGAAGGAACACATCCATTTAAACTCTCTGCTTCCCTAAAATTACAAAATGCGACTTATAAAGTGTTAAAATCCTTTAAAAATGTTGCAATGTTTTAAACATAGTAATAATAAATGAAAATGTAAAAATTTAAATGAATATAAATAAAATATAATTAGTCACAATTCAACTTTCTTAAAATTACTTAAGAAAACATCCAGGGTTGTGCATGATCTTAAAAATCCAACAGAATTGTTAAAGAAACATGCACACATATAAAAATACTTCTGTTAAAATAATTCAAAACCAAATTCATATTCTTATACTGAAGGAAATTTTCCCAATCTCCCCCTCCACCCGGCTCCTTTCAACAATTTCAATAATTCCAGATAAAAAAATCTGTTGCTATTGCTACAAGTTTCCAAGTGTCTAGCCAGGGCATTGTTAACATTGTTTTCTAATGTTGTAGTTATGCTTGTATATTCCTTTTTCTCAACACCCTCTATGTTTTGCCTGTATAGAACCTATCACACCCAGATCATTTAGCCATGTAAATAATATCAGTCATGCCACAATTTCCACTCTTAAATCTGACTTTGGACTTTAAGTGATTATTTAAAATCATGATTTCCCCTTCAAAATTCCAAGGACACTGTTTACAAGCGCCACACTTTTTTGCATCTACTGTGAGCTTTCCATCCTTTGTATACTTATTTTCTTCAAGTAATATCTTTTTGTACCCAGTCTCCTACAAATTAGTGAAATTGTGTTGTCAATATGGTCTATGTACTACTTTAAGACACTCTTTAGATGCTAAAAATATGTGGATATTATGAAAATCATAGACCAAACACTGATTTGTTCTTTTATATAATAAGGTATGGAATGATCTGGCTCTTATCTGACAATTCTATCAAGAATTTCCAATTATTTTTTACAATGCTCTTAACATTACCTGAGAAGTCCTTGTTAGCCACAACACAAGTTCTATCGAAACGCATGCTACTGCATCCCAAGGGGTGTGTGAGTTCATTCTTAACCAAATTCACTCCTATTCCTAATAGGGGTTTAGATTTCATACCCCATGAGTCTGTTACTTCAACAGAAATTTCCTGTAACATAGGTTCAGGATATCCCCTCAAACTTTTTTTTTTTTTTTTTTTTTTTTTTTTTTAAGTAAATCCATTTCTTCTTCCAAATTATAACTTGAGGTCATCCTGGCAACTCTAATACACTGACCCCAACAAGATTCTTAAGCATGAAGGGATGCAAACTGGTAAAATGTAAACATGAATTACTCAAAGTTGGTTTTCCAATTTTTTTTTTATTTGAACCCAACCCGTTTGCTTATCTTGAGCACCTAAGTAACTGAAAGTTTTCTTATTAAAAGAAAAAGTAAAATTTAAAAATGGCATGAATTTATACATAAATGCTATAATTTCGTTAACATTTTCTTCTGAGAGAGTACATAGAATAAACATATCTAAGAACCTAAAATAGCACATGATAAACTTAAAATATTTAAATAAGTATATCCTGTTTTTCTTCCAGGCCAACAAAACTGTGTTTGCATAAACAGGGCAAATACAGCCCACATTGCTACTTCTTTCAGCTGTTTAAAAACTTCCCCTCAAAATAAATAAAATTATTTAATACCAAATCTATAAATCGAATAAAATTCTAACACAATCTGCAGTTAAAATTTTACATTCAAAGTGTCCAGGAAGAGTGAATTCCCTCTTCTGTTAGTATCGAGTTAAACAAATCCACAAAGTTAATACTGAGAAATCCTCTCTCAGGATCCCATATCTCTGGTGTCAACCTTCTCAAAAAAAAATCCTAAGAGTCTCTCAATAAATGGGTTTCCTGCCCATGTTCTATCAATAAAATTGCCTAAAGGGTGGGTCCTGGAACCAGCAGCGGAAACAATTGGTCTGTAAGGGGGTTTTATCAAGCCCTTATGCACTTTAGGTATTCCAAAGCCCAAAGTAGGTACAAAAACGTATGGAGCTTGTAACAATGTCCCTGGATTTCTGAAGGGGAAAGCATGATTTTAAATAATGACAAAGTCCAAAGTCAGTTTTAATAATGGAAATTGTGGCACGGCAGGTATTATTTACAGGGTTGGATGCTCTGGGTGCAATATGTTCTATAAAGGCAAAACAGAGAGGGCATTGAAAAAAGGATATATGAGCATAACTGCAACATTAGCAAAAATACATTTTTATTTGGAATTATTGAAATTGTTGAAAGGAACCTGGAGAGGGGGGATGGGGATTGGGAAAATGTTGGTGAATATAAAGATGTAACCTGGGTTAAATGCTGTTTGCCTGCCCCCACTTCGGTCTGAATGACAGCATTGCACTGAAGCTTACAGCCCTAAAAATATGGATTTTGGTCCTGAATTTTCTGTGCGTGTGTTTTAATAATGCTCTTGGAATTTTAAGATCATGCACAGCCCTGGATTTTTTCTTAAGTAATTTTAAGAAAGTTGAATTGTGAGTTAGTTTTTATTTTTTATTTATATTCATTTAAATTTTATTTTTTTATTACTATGTTTAAAACACTGCAATTTTTTAAAGGATTTTTAACACTTTTAGGTCATATGTTTGAAGCTATTTTGTAATTCTAGGGAAGCACAGAGTTTAAATAATGTGTGTACTCCTTTAAAATTTTAATGGCTAATTTTGTTTCCAAGTTCCCACTAATTAATTCAGTGAAGATATACAGGAAGGGAAAACTGTACATTTGGTATTCTGATGAAGTCTCCCGAAAGACAAGGTAGCACTTAATCCTGGCTATTTACTTTATTTTTAAAAGGTTAAATAAATACACTTCATATTTTGAACTTTTCATGCTGCCTGTTCCTTCATCCACTCATCTGAAGTTTTTTAGAATTATTTACTCCTAGATGAAAGTTAGAAATGGTTGCTAACTGTACTGTAGTACTTCAGGAACTAACACCTACACCAAAAATTGTAGCTAAACATTCAACAGCATTTGAAATTGGTGCTGAAAAGGGATCTAAGTTTATGTTTAGGGCCCAAAGAACAAATCAATTCCATTTACTTTTGTAAATCTTTCTGGTGGAAGGTTTATGGGAAGATAAAATGCAATGGATGGGTGAGGACAGCCTGGGCTGTCTCGCAATCAACAGAATTGGAGAAACTATGCTGTCAACTTGGGGCCTGTAAAGGGCAATGAAGATAACTGTGCTCTTGAAGGAGATGCTTTCTATAAAATGTTTAGACTGGGGGGTAATGGGGGATAAGCATGAAAGAGACTGGAGGCCAAGTGTAAAGTACAGCATCTCTGGGTGACTTCCCCAATAAGGAGATCAGGACAAAGAAAATGTTGTATTTGTTGTTAAGGGGAGAGGCAAATAGATTGCAGCATGGTTGGCTCCACTCACACAATATTCTCTTCACCACTTTGATAATGACAGACCACCCATGAGGCATCAAAATGGATCTGCTTAACTTGTCTGCAATCACTTTGGATTTCCCTGGTATGTGCATTGCTATCAGAAAGCAAATGGACGAGACTGCCCATTGCCATACTTTCAAGCTTCTCGACACAGATGGTTAAGATTTGATTCTCCTGTTTGTTGATGTACTAGCCTACTGACATACTGCCTGGATCTGAATAGTTAAAACAAGAACAAAATGCTTTGGTAGCTAAATTTACTGCTGTAAAAAATTAGGCAAACACATAAGAAAAACAGCAGTGCAAACATCTCCAAATCCTTTAATAAAATTGAATAAAACACAAATCAATGTGAGAGGAAGAGTCCTGTGAAAGTTGAAAGCTTTGCATTTTATTCGATTTTATTAAAGGATTTTGAGACGTTTGTACTACTGTTTTTCTTATGGATCTAAATAGTCCCAACTGAGTGCATCTTGAAAGGTCGGCAATGCTAGGACAGTTCTCATCCAAAGAAATTGACATGCATCTTGGTCTTTTTAGGAAACCATGTGCCTTGGGCTGTCCTTCCCAGGAAATGCCCCCCCACCCCTCCAGAGAGACCTTCCTGACCACTGTGGCCTTGGGTTGAAGAACAACAAAAAGACGGCCTTTGTGGAGGTGACTGGAGTGGATCCACCACAGAGGGTAATGCTTGCACACGAGTAATTTTGACTAACATGGATAATGGGTGTTGGAGAACGGACCATTCTGTGGCAAGTGTCCATTGAAGGTGGAAGAGACCATGAGCTTTTGCAGATGCAAGATCAAGAAAAAGCTTCGCAAGATGATTATTAGGAACCTTCCAAAATAATTCACTGAAAATATCCCACAAGACTACTGGATAAAATTAAACAGATTTGCTGTTCTTGATACAGGGGACAGACAGCCTGAAGAGTTATGGAATGACATTAAAACCATAATTAGTGACGAAGCTGAAAAAACACTCCAGAAGAGAAAGAAGGCCAAAAAGTCACCTTGGATCTTGGAAGAAACTAGAAAAGTAGAACAAAAGAGATGAGCAAAATTTCCGCTGACAAAGTATCACAAATGAACTGAGAGTTTCAATGCAAATTCAGAAAAACGAGGAATGATATTTCAAGACAACTGAATTAGAGCATGTAAACAGAAAAAAAAAACAGACTTGCTTATCAGACTATTAAGAGATTGTGGCAGAAATTCCAACCTCGTCTGAGGATGCTTAAAGATGTCAATGGAATGATATTGAATGATCCAGAAAGCATTAAAAAAGATGGAAAAAATATAAAGAAAATGTACGCAAAAAAGGCAATGTGGATAACATTGGGGAAGTTGAACCAGAAATTGATAATTTAGGAAAAAACAGATATTTTAAAAAGTCATACCAGCAGTTAAAGCTTTATCGAACAAGAAGTCACCTGGCATCGATGGTATTCCAATTGAATTAAAGGCTCAGGGTGCTTTTATAGCCCACACTCAAAAGTGTCAGATTTGAATGGGAAAACATGGCCAACCAACTGGTGATCATCAATGTTCATACCTACACAGATGAAAGGTAAAGCTAAGGATTTTAACAACTACAGAACGATTACATTAGTTCCACACAACAGCAAAATATTTCTGAAAATAATACAACGAAGGCTACAATCATACATTGAGCAAGAACTACCCAAAGTTCAGGCTGGTTTTGGAAAAGTTCGAGGAGCAAGAGACACTATTACCAATGTTAGATGGATAATGAAGAAGAGCAAAGAATACCAAATACCCATAAACTTTTGCTTCATCAATTATAGCAAAGCTATTGACTTGCGAGGACCATGATCAACTATGGAGAACTCTAGAACAAATGGGAATACCCAAACACATAACTCAGTTGGTAAAGAGGCTTTATGAAAATAAAGAGCCTGCAGTGAGAACTGAATATGACAACACGGATTGGTTTTCAATAAAACATGGTGTCAGGCAAGGATGCATCTTGCACCTTACCTGTTCAACCTTTACAGTGAAGCCATCTTCAGAAAATCAAATTTGGAAGACAGCGCCAGTTTTAAAGTTGGAAGCCAAAATATAAATAACCTGCACCATGCAGATGACAATGCTCATCACCAGCAGCAAAGATGACGTGCTGTAACTACTGAGAAAAGTTAAAGCCGAAAGTCATAACATGGGATTAGAACTGAACATAGACAAGATGAAGATTATGAACATGGAAAATGACAAAGATTTTGATCTTTAAGATGACAGAATAGAAGCTGTAATGGATTTTAATCTCCTGCCTTCTTTTGTAAACACGGAAGCAACTAGCAGGGAAGAAATACTTCTCAGAATAGCACATGGTCACTCTACAATGAAGGTTCTCAACAAAGTATTCAAAAGTAAGGAAATAAAACATTCAAAAAGAAGCCAAGACTTGCCCACGCTCTCGTTTTCTCAGTGGTCAATAATGGATTTGCTCAGTGACAATTATGGATGCAAAAGCCAGACACTATAGAAACAGGACAGAAAGAAGACTGACTCACTTGAACTTTGGTGCTGGAGGAGGATTCTATGCATGCCATGAACTGCCAGAAGAATTAGATTTTTGGAAGAGATCAAACTGGCTATGTCACTAGAAGCCCCAAATGATGAAGTTACGACTGTCTTATTGTGGTCACACCATCAGGAGATAGAGGTCATTGGAGGATGACATTATGTTCGGAAGGATAGAAGGAACCAGGCGAACAGGGTGACCTGCAATCAGATGGCTGGACATGCTGACAACAACTATAGAGATGATGCTGAAGGATCTCAGCAGACTAGCATGGAACTGACTTCTATCTGGAGCTTTATTTCATCAAGTCGTTAGGACTCAAACCAGAATCAATAGCACCTAAAGAGAGTCCACTGAAGAATTCGCATATGGAACCCGGCAAGTGGTACAAGGGTGATTACCACTGCCATGGATCTCAAGGCTTGAAATATCAGACATGCTGGGAAGGGAAAAGTTTTGAATTACCTTCTTGACCTGGAACTGAACAGTTTCTATTCGAGATAGAGGAAAAGAAGCTATTGGGTATTCAGATGAACACCGATGAATTCCAAACTGAGTCAGTACGAGTTGATATTTATGGTAACTGACTGATATTCCTAGATGGGAGCACAGCTGTAAGTACTCTCTTGCTTGAATCAGTTGATGCCTGGTTGGAGCAGTCAGGAGCCAGTTGTCTAGATATGGAAACACTCAAACCAGCAGTCTCAGGTGAGCTGCTACAACTGCCATGCATTTAGTGAACATCCTAGGAGCTGTGGTGAGACCAAAGGGCAGTGCTCTGAACTGGTAATGACTGGTTCCCAGCTGGAAGCACAGGTATCTTCTGGATTGCCTGTTAATTTTGATGTGATAGTACACATCTTGAAGATCTGAGTACATCCAGCCATGCTTGTGCAGAAATGGCAGAATGGCCTCAGTGACCTAGAACTATGCACACTGAACAGACTGATTTAGTCTGCCGAGATCCACAATTGGTCTCAAGCCTTTTCTGACACCAAAAAGAATCTTTAATAATTTCTGGATCCTGCCTTGTCTGGGGGGACCTCTTGGATGACTTTTTTTCTAGCTGCTTTTTCACCTCTAGAGAAGCTGCTTCCCTTCGACTGGGTGGAACATCAGGGATCTTCTTTGGAACTGCTGCATGGGATTGGAAAAATGGTATAATATAATCTCCACATATTATCCTACTCATCCATTAAATTTTTGTGATATCTAGCTAGGCTCTCTGGTGCAGGGATAAATGTCCCTCAACTGCCTCCTGAGGTAAACAGTGAGGCCTGCATTCAGGATTGCTTATAGGAACCATCTGAGAAAGAATCTCTTCATCCCTGGTTATGCAGACCACCTATGCCACAGGGACAGCATCTGCCATTTGAGTTCCCTTCTCTGCCCCTGGGGGAACTATCTCCATGAGATTCCTAAGACAGACACTGGGATTTCTTCAAAAACATCTTTCTACGGCCTTGCTGGTTCCCAGAAAATGACCTCCTTTTGAAGAGTAAAAAAAATGTACACCCACAGCAGCCAGGGTCTTTCCTTCTTACTCGCATCCGGGAGTGTGCGTCTTTTACCTTGGGTACAAGCAGAAAGGTTCCATAAATAGGTGCACTGATGACAAAAGATTTAAATAGTTTTGCAAAATCACACAAGAGCATCCAAGCAAGTCTCCCAATGGAAATGCCTGAACCCACCACCAGTGAGGTACCTTCCGCAGCATGAGAAATTAACCTTATGCATGAATTAGATATTGACTGAAGGGTAGCTAGCTGTGATGAAATGGTATTCCCTTCCTCACAGGACATGGACCCTAAGAGATTCGGTCAGGTCTTGATCAAATCTCTTTGAAGTCTGGTAAAATTTGCAAAATAATTCAGTAGCCTTAAAGCGAAGGTCAATGATGCACAGACACATTTCCCAAATCTACCTAGTACCCTAGACTCCCTGTTGGGGGGTGGACGAAAGAACTCTGTTCTGTTAGCTCCTTTCTCATGAATGCCGCAACAACCATGGTAACAAACACTCCTTTACTCCAGTGTAGACAGAGGTTCAAAGATTTTGTCTGGTCTCTTGGGAATAGGCTCGACAATGCCCGTGTTCCTTCAATGCCTGCTGAGAGACCAGATCTACAAGCTCATCGGCAGGGAGAGTCACCCAGTAGGTAGATGGGCTAGACCCGAATGCCTCCAGAAATACTGATTCCTCTTGGGAGCAGTTATTAAGAGACCAAGCACCTCTGTTTAAGGAGTTCCAAGATGTCTCCATGGGATTCAAGTGGTTACCTGGGGGACCATTCCCCCTCATCAGAATCTGTCTCTCCAGTGACAGACTCTTGTGGGGAGTCTAAATACCTTCTCTTTCACGTTCTCTTCTGAGGAACCTCCTCAATGCGATGCTCAGTGGCAGTATCCGAATAGATACCTTGATAGTGGACTGGAGGCTAGCTTGGACTGGCTGTCCCAGTGGAACAGATGATTCAGGCTAAGAATGCAAAACTGAATGAGAAAGTCTGATCCAAAAAAGACAGATGTCTGTTCTCTAGGCACAGAGAAGACTAGGTGGAAGGATATTCAGGAGACCCTTTATGTGACTCCTTTTCCTTTGCAACAGAGTAGCCCACACCTTTTTGTCTTGTTTTTCAAGGGTTTGAGCCCCAGCAACCTGAGTAGATTGTTTGAAGGAAGAAGA
>NC_056732.1:1012592845-1012687542 GCF_019279795.1 Protopterus annectens
CACCTGAGAGGGTATCTGCTAGCTTCATTTGCTCCTTTGCTCACTGAAAAATGTTCTGTTACATTCATTTCCACTCGACTGGGACCACTACAATTTCCAGGACCTGCGAGAAAATCTACAATTGACTCAATCAAATGCCTTTTTGGCATCAATATATATTAACATAAGTGTTTTTATTGCACTTGCATGCCTCTGTATAAATCATATTTTAATAAGTCAAAGGTCTGCCTTCCCTTAATATAACCACATTGATCTCCTCCAATTACACAAGCTAAAATTCCTACCAACCTCTGGGCCAGGATGTGCATAAATACTTTATAGACCTGGTTCATGATTGACATAGGCCTATAAGATGCTGGGTCAGTCAGGTCTTTTCTTCCTTGGGTATTACTACTACAATTGTTTTCCAATAGGATGGGAATAGATGCACCTCTCATTATGGCATTAAACAATTTATGCCAATAAGTTACTACTTCCCTGTCAGCAATCTTCCATACTTCAACTGGGATACCATCTCCCCAGGGGATTTACCAGAGGCTTGTTTTTTTTTTTATGGTCTCTATTTTTTCTCTCATTTCTTTCAAACATTCCTCTCTTTCCTCTTCCTGAAGCCCTTTTAGTTTAAATTTATCCAGTTATCTTTCAGCTTCATTATCTCTGGTTCCTAATTCTCTAGTCTGCATAGTTCCTTAACATAATATTTCAGCCCTTTTAGAATACTCTCTCTTACTTTCTCTAGCTACCTGCTTTGTGGTTTAATTTTTTTCACTGATCTCTCCACTACTTGATGTCAGAGTCCTTGTGCCAAATATTTTGTGTTTCTAGGGCTGTTATCCAAGTATCTCAGGGTTAGTGCTATCCTTTTCTCATTAATCATGTCAAATTGAATTTGGAGTTACTCAACCATTTATGCTCCCCTTCCCAAGCTCCTATATCATTTTTTTTATTTTTCTTAAACAAATCTTGCAACCTATCCATAAACTGTCTGCATTTCCCATTACTTTCTTATCATATTCCATTGGCCTTTTGGTTCACAAGGTATCTCATTTTGTCTTTGGCACAGACCTTGACTTCTTTTGTCAGGATCTCCCTTAGTTCTTTATTAAGCATTGCCAGCCACCAACCAAGCCTTAAACCTCTCATTATTTAGTAAGTATGTTGCAAAGTGCCAATGCTTCTGGCCACTACCATTCTCAATCTTTCTTAACCGGACTTCTACAGGGACATGGTCAAAAACTATTAATGGATGAGTTCATTGTTTCTCAACCCAGTGAGCATACTGCATATTAACAGAGAATCTATCCAGTTGTACCAAAGTATTATACTGTCTGGAGTAATAAGTACATTGGTTCTCCCCATCTCCCTTAATATTCTTTATCCCTAACAGTATATATATATATATATATATATATATATATATATATATATATATATATATATATATATATATAAGCCATACTATGGCACAAGTCTCTATCTATTCATCTCCCTGTCAACCTCGGAGTCCCCCAGGCTTCCATCCTTGGACCTCTACTTTTTCCAAATTCATCAACGATCTTCACCTTGCCATCCCCCAAGCTACATGCATACAATATGCAGATGACTCTACAGTGATTTGCTCAGCCCCCTCCTCTTCTGAACTACTGTAGCTGACCCAATAAGTATTCAATACAGTTGAGCAATGGTTCACACATAGATGCCTTCTCCTAAACCCCAAAAAGACTAAACTCCTCCTCTTCTCTCCTACCAAGAAATCCCCTCCACTGGATTTCTCAATAAACTCTATCAATAATACCATTATATCTCCAGACTCATCCACAAAACTATTAGGAGTCACCATTGACAATAATCTGAACTTTGACATCCATATTAAAAATACTACAAAAACAGTCAAAAGCTAGGCTCTCTCTATAGGATAAAAACCTTTCTCCTACCTTCAGCTCGAACCACAATAGCACACACTCATCTGATCTCTTCTCTACTCTGAGTCACCCATTTTTACTAACCTTTCAAAAAATAATCTCAACAAATTGGAAATGTCCTACAATAATATAGCTAGATTTGCAACTGGTAATCCTTTTAGAACCCATCATGGCCTTAATTTAAAACAGCTAGGTTGGCTTGAACTTCAAAATCAAATTACATTCCATCAGCTAACTATAGCCCATAACACTCTTTACAAACCTTCAAAAACACCTATTCTCTCGACACTAATCACCCCCTATAAAAACCTAGAATCCTTAAGGTCTTCTCAGAAACTTCTAGTACATACTACTAAAACATATAACAAAGCTGGCGACTCCCTTTTCTCTAATATACTTGGGAAAGCCTGGAACCTCCTTCCAAACGAACTCTCCATACTTTCCTCATTATCTTCTTTCAAAAACAAATTGAAAGTATTCCTGAAAATACACTGGTTATGTCAATGCACTAAACCTGACTAGTCAAAGTGTCTCTATATACCCTACTCTGTCTAACCCATCTACTCATTAAGCAACTCTATTTTCCTTTTTAAACTATGTTGCATATTTCTCTTGACTACTCTGATTGTATTTACATCCCTTTATTTATTCTTGCATCATGCACTGTACATTTTACTGTGGTAACCTGTTTATGCATACTGTTAATACTTTATATTTGCTCATGTATCCTTATACTTATTCGTATTAATTTTATTGTCCTAACTTGGAGCTTAACTCCTCGGGCCTCTACTGAAAATGGACATGTATCCAGTTAGACTAGCCCGGTTAACAAATGTAAAATAAAATAAATAAATAAATTAATAAATAAATTAATAAATAAATTAATAAATAAATTATATATATATATATATCTATATATATCTATATATATATATATATATATATATATATATTTATCAGCACTATCTTTGGTCCAGCCCACCTACCGTTCACTACAAAATATCTTCCTTGCCTGTCCGCCATAGTACTTTCCCATGTTACTGGCATGTTCCTTTTTACTAATGTTAATACTCCTCTTTCTCTGTTAATATGGGCTACAAACACATTTTATTAAATGCTGATGCTCCTCAGCCCGCAATTTGTTAGCCTTCTTTCCTGTTTTTGTTTGTTAACCAGTCTATTTACATTCCAAGTTGGTATCTTAAGCCCTTCCACTTCACATTTTTCCTTCTGATCTTATTCTTTGATTCCTTACTGAATTTTACCATGTTAAAGGCTCTTGCAATACATGTTAATTCTATCCCATTGTTGTGACATGCCTTATTGATTATAGCGGACATTACCCTTAAACTTCCTCCAACAATAAAACTTGTACAAATCCACTTGTGTTATCCCTCCTACATCTATCGGAGAAACCTCTCCATCTCTGATGTGGGGCAGATCCACCCTTAAACCAAACTTTCACTCCTCTGCTGATTTGTCATTATGCATCTCCTTCCCAACACTGCTAACTTGCATGAAACGGAGTTATGAGCCTCTAATAACAGAACATTGCTTTTTCCATCAAGTATTGTTAAAGGTAGAGCTGACAATGGGCTATCCCACACTTTTACTGTTGTGTAAACATAACTGACATTTCATTACTGCTTATATGTTGTACATATACAGTGCATAAATTAAAATCTTGTTTGAATCATTCCAACAAGAAGTACTTTGCCAAATATATAGTGTACAAATTAGAATATTACCAAACATTTTTTTCCTTTGGATTAGAGCAGCACCCTTTTTTTTTTTTTTTTTTTTTAACACCTTTAATGAATTATCACTTGTTGTGAAGATAGGTGAAGGCTGCCCGCCTAGCTAGACAGAATTTTGTAGAAAATTCTATCATTTGTAAATATTAATGTAAGCTACAGGCTTGTTCTCTTAAATGTGAAAAGACTGTACTGGATGATGAACTGAAAAAAAATGTAACACTGCACTCTGCTGTAAGAGAGCTGATAAGTCAAGCACTGTGAAATTCTTTGATCTAAAACTCGGAGCAGAGATGTCTAGAGGGAGGCATTCTGCCTACTGTTTTGAGGCCAGAGTTAATGGCTAGAATTTACATGTATAATTTCTTTTATTGCTCTGGCTTCCTGACCAGCTTGCAAGATCAAAAGGGCTATTAACCTCTGAGTTTCTGGTTAGCCTGGGAACCAGAAAGAAATTATGGTACTGTGTTATCAATTTAAGGACAGAAAGAATGAGGGCATTTTAGCATTTGTCTTGAGAACAACCAACTCACCAGCACACTGCCTGTGTTCTACATACAAGTTTATTTTAGAACTGTGTTTTTTCTTATATCTAGGAACAAGGAAGATTAGATTAGTTTTTTCTGTACTGATGTCAGAACCTTTCTACTGTATTACTTTAAATATTCCTCTGTAATCTCTGAACGCTCGACTAGCACTGCGTAGTAAGAAGTATTGTTTTGTGTTATTATTATTAAATACTTTCAAACCTTTCAACTGTGGCTGTTTTGTGTAAAGATAATTTAAGCTCTAGAGTACATTGCACATTTATAGTGATACTGGCCAAGACACTCCAATAAGCCTTGACTGTTCAGTTGTATTTACCATTTGTATAATAATATTGCACAGTATAACTGGACACCCTTTCATAAGGGCCTTTTAGTAGCTGATAAATATTAGTGGGTGGTGGCAAGTGGTACTACTGTATAGTCTGAGAAAAAGGGGCACAGCTGGAGAACCTGTAACAAACTTTCCTAGGAGTGTCTGTGTGGTTTATCTCAAAGTGTGTGTGTGTGTGTCAGCTACTTGGGCAGGGACATGAAGCACTGGTTGAACAGAGAGGGTGCTGGAGGTTTTAACTTACCCACTAGGCTGAGATCTGGACCTTATAACTGTGCCAGTGGGGAGTCTTACTGGGGACAAGGAGAGAAAAGGAGAAACCAGCCCCAGACTGACTGTGATCTCTGTGTGCATTTAAGGGGAATTGTACTTTACTGTGTATGTATTTATTATCCTTTACCAATATGGACCTTACCGGTGGTAGTGGCGAGGACTGAGGCTCCTTGATTGCTGGGCCAGTGCATGGGCATCACAATTGTGACATAGGCAAATTTACATTTATAGGAGTAATCAAACTGTATTAACAAGTTCACGTTTACAAACATTATACTTCACATAAACTGTTACGCATCATATAACCCAAGCAACATTACAGAAATTATTCAATTCCTGCCCTTTTTTTATTTAAAAAGGAACATCTTTATTAAATCATTACATTCAACATAGACACTCATGCATTTATATAAATAAAAACAAAACATACAACACAATCCTAGTTTTAAGTATTTTACACCACAGACCATACTAACATACTCCCAGTTGCAAACATTATACATCACATCACTTATAATCTAACCAATCACTTTCAAATGTTATATAGCTCATGCAAGTCCTGCCTTCTTTGAAGCCTCATTCTTTCCCTGTATATATTCTTTCCACAATTCCCATTTTTTTCCTATGTAGTTTGCTCCTACTCTTTTCTAAAGATCTCAGTTCCAGTTGTTTTATCTCTGTTACTATATTCACTATTTCTAGTACAGTTGGTTTAGATTCTGATTTTCATTTTCTATTAATTGCTTTTTTGGTAGCCACCATAATTAGACATAGGTAGGCCTTACCATGTCTAGGCAGTTCTGATTCTGTAACATAGCTCAGAAAATGATCTCCCTCATCACACATCACACCAATCTTCCCACCCAGCATCTCTAACACTGTATCCCACAAGGGAACCTTGAAATCCACCAGCTTGCCTCACTCCCAGAAATTATGTTCATAATTGCATCTTTCTTCCCCATCACACCTCCAACATTTGCTGTCTACTTGAGGAATAATTTTCTGGAATATATTGGGGTATAAAAATTATGTGAACATTTCCTAACTCCTAGATTTTTGTTGCATATTTGGGAGACGTACACATATTCCCATAGTTTCTTTGTGAATTGCTTTTCCAATTTCTCTTCCCAATCCTTTCTAACCTCCTCAGAGTATTACAGTTATCATACAATATTTTATATGCTCTACTAATACTAATTATTCCTATTTTAATGGCATCTTCAGTTCTAAATTCTACTAAAAGCTCTATCAGTGCTTGTCTTTCATTTAGGACCGCCCTATTTCTTTCTCTTTACCTATACCCGGATATCAATCCTTGATAGGGAAGACAATCTCTAACCTGCAGTCCAATTCTTAGTGTCTTCCCATTCTATCATCTTTCCCTCTCTAGTTATTTAGTCCAAATACCTTTGTTACTTTGCCAGTTTTCTCCAATAAGTTTCAGCTCCTCTCACCTATTGTCTATACCCCAATTGCAATCATCCCGATTAGCAGAATCTCCATTATCATCCTGGCTTAGTTCTTAGGATATTTTCTGCTACTTTATAGATATAAAACATTCTATAGGATTATTGTTATTCTCCTTAAAGGCCTGCATCCAATATCCCAGTCTCTCCTTGTTTCTTGAGCTTCCCCGCTTCATCATACCTTTCCACTTTGAATCATAGCTCTCTGCTTGTGCTATGTATAAGAACCTTAACTGTGTAGCTCTGAAATACCCTTTCAAATTGGGTAATCCCAAACCACTCTGTTCTACTGGAAGGGTCATCTTATCCCACTTGTCTTGCCATCTTCCCCTCCCAGATAAAGTCCTTCAGCACTTTAACTGCTATTCACAACTTCTCCAGTTGATACATACAGGTCAGGCATATTTTTAAGAATAACGGAACTCAAAACAATTGAGCTGCTTGTTTCTTACTATCCATATAAGAGAGCTTCAATTTTCTCAGTTTTTGCATTCCCTTGTTTGGTCTCTTTGCACATACCCCTAGCTGCCATACCAGAATAATTTTTAATCCATACTCGTAAATACTTCATTTTATCATGACCCCATAAATATGGATATTGCTGAAACCAATTCATAGAGGGGTACATTTACTGCTATTTCTTTTAGATTCATTAATTTTATATCCTGAAAAAATATGAAACCGTCTCAAGTGTTTGCCAACACAGTAATGCCTCATTCTGGTTTTGTCAGGTATAAAATTATATCCTTTGTAAATAGAGCCAGATTTTCTGGACTACCACACCAATTACATCCTTGAATTTCTGACTCCCTTATTTTCTTTGCTTATGGTTCTAAATATAATGAACATAAAGGGGAATCAGGACACCCCTGCCTAGTTCCTCTGCTCAAACAGAAATTATCAAAGAGGATGCCACCAACTTTAATTTTCGCCTCACTTCCCTTATATATCCTCCTAATCAACCTTATAATTTTTTTTTTTCAGGAAATGCAAATGCTTCCATTGCCCTGCTCATAAATTCCCAGCTTTCTCTGTCAAATGCTTTCTCTGCATCAAGACCCACCAGCAACAATTATATTTTTTACATTCTGCTTCCCTCTGGATCATCAATGTTCTGTTAATGTTGTCAAATGTTGGCATCCCATTCACAAAACCACATTGATCAATATCTATCAATTTTGGCATTACTTTTGTCATTCGTTTTGCCATTATGAACACTTTATAATCATGGTTTAGTATCAAAATGGGCCTGCATGATGCTGGATCTGATGGATCTTTACCCTCTTTCGGTATTGCAGCTACCACTGCTTTCTTCCAGGATGTTGGCACTTCTCTTAAAATACTGTTAAACAAAATGTTCCAGATCTTTATCAGTTTTTCCCTCCTAGCTTCCAAACTTCCACAGGAATAGCATGTATTCCTGGGGACTCTCCTGTAGATTGGTTATACAGCAACTATTTTTCTCTCATCGCCTCCTGTCCTGTTAGTAATTGAACCTCATTTACCTCTAATCTTGGCATATTTAATTCTTCCATAAACATTTACATTTGTATCTTTTCTCGACTTCCATATTTCTCTGCTTGATGCAGACTTTCATGGAATTTCCAAAATATTTCTAATACCTCTACAGGATCTCATTACCTTCCTTGTTATAGGCTCCCTAAGCTTGGCAACAGCCCTTTCTACTTTGTCTGAGTTGTTGTGCTAAAACAGTGTGTCCTAGTATTACCATCAAAAAATAGTTGCTTAACAGCAATCTTTCTAAACGTGTATATTACAGAGGTAAATCCCTTATTTTCTGCTTAGCATTCTACAATTGATCCTCTTCTTATTTGAGATTCCCCCTATTTTTCAATACATTAATATTTGTCAATCCCTCTAAATAATTACTACTTCTTAATCATAGCTCCCTTTCTTTTATTTCCACTCTAAACTCTACATTAATTTTATCCCACTCGCTACCTATATTTTCAGAAGTAATTTCTATCCTCTTGAATAGCTCCTGAAAATTTTCCACTATCCATTCCTTAAATTCCTCTCTCTTCAACAGATAGGTGGGAAAGCACCAGTGTCTCATTTTTAATTCATTAACTGCTTTTTTTTTATTTTGGTTACTACTGGTGCATGATCTGAAATAGTTATTGGGTACATATCACAACCTTCAATTGAATGCGCACATTCCTGTGAAATGTAATTTGTCTGGTTTAGCCTAATGTTTATATCTTGGGGAAAATTCAGTCCGAACTCCTATTACTGAATTCACATCTTTCATGCCAAATATTTTCATAAATTTCTTCAAAAATCAACCTCCTTTGTTATACTTTCCCTTCCGGAGCCCTCAGACACATCTTCACTCCTGCAAATTCAAATTCTAGTCCCCACCTATAAGTAATATTCCTTGCAGAAAACGGATTATTTCTCCCAGAATTTTCTTAAGCTCCATTATAGCAGTTTTAGGTGGAATACAAATACATGCCACTGTAATCCTCCTCCCTTGCCAGTATCCCCTTAGCACTACAAATCTGCCATTATCTTTTATATCCCCTTCTATCACTAATGGAGAGCCTCTTGCAATTAATGCAAGTATTCCGCTTTTCCATTGTACCAGATATTCCAATGGATAACTATCCAGAAAAACCTTTATCAAATTTGTGTGTTCAGTTCTTTCCAAGTGTCTCTCTTGTAACATTCCTATTTGCACTCTACATTTTTAATATAGTTAAATATTCTTTCTTATATTTATCTGTGAGGCCATTGGCATTTAAAAACGTTACAGAAAGGCTCACTGTATTAAAAAGTTATTATTCCCACCTTTTATGTACAATACCTTTTGTTAAATGTCTAGTTCCAGCTTTTGTGTTACATGCATACACTGTTTAAAAGGTTGAATTTTTATATAGCTGTTTCTTGTCATATCCAACTGAGCTTATGCCACATCTTACAAAATGTTTTCTTTTAATGAAAGCCCTCAAAAAAAAAAAAACTAAAACCTATTAATTTAATACTAATACATAAGCTGCATACATCTTCAAATACTGAAGTTTTACCCTTGTAATAGGAACTGTCCTACGCTGACTGCCACACTCAAACTTGGGTTAACCTAAGATTAAGGTTATCCATGTTAAGACACATGGTACAGCCTGTGGTTCGCCCAAGTGCTAACTGGTTTTGTCTTATGTTTATAGCTTGCCCAGCAGGGAAAACCCCTGAATGCTTTAAGAGAACATTATCTCCTAGCCAGTTTCTGTTTTCTTTCCCCAGTCAATCACTCTCCATCACACTGTAACCAATTTCTCTATCATATTGTCTCCATGGAGAAATGAAAAACAGTCAATTTCTCTTTATCAGATTGTTTTCATTGAGGCATGAGGGCCAGATACAGAATTCCTACTAAGCATACATTCATTTGTATGAAAAAAGCGCCTCATAATATTCAATACTTTCATTTACTTGGTTTCTCTTTAAACATGTTACTATAGCAATCTAAGGCCCTCAATCTAGCCAATCCCTCATGCAAGAATGAGAAAAAGCAAATTATTTTTCTTTCTACATTTCTTAAAACTGAAGAAAGGGAGAAAAAGGGGAAAAAAAGAACAGCAGCACCTATTTACAAACCCCAATGCACTTGAAAAATAACGGAGAAAACTTTACTTTATAGCATGCAAAGAAAATCGTACACCCCCCCCCCCAAAAAAAAAAGTACTTAAATGTTTTCTTTAGTTTTCTAGCCTCTCTTCCCCTCCCCAAAGCATTTTTTCTGAACATTAAAGACAAAGTAGGGAACACACTTTTGAGTTCCTCACAAGTGTTACAAATTCTGAAAAAAATCCAACTTTTCCAGAGTTTCTTCTTCGGTCATATTTCACAATTATTATTGCACTGTAATCTCACATTAAGTTACTGATTTTATTACTGCTCATTTCCATCTCCCAAATCCTGCCTCTGCTTCATTTCCAACGTACTCTCAATTCTTCTGGTCAACTCTCATGCTCCCTTCCTTCTCCAAATTTTCCGTTGAAATAGTGGAAAAAGGTTTTACAAGAACAGTGTCACTGTGGTCTATTACCAGAACAAGAAGCAGAATCTCCTTCTGTTTCACAGTTCACTTTTTGTTGGATAAACTTTTGTATTTAATTTGCAAATGGGGCAGGACATATATTCGTGGGCCTCAACTAAGCAAAAAAAAAAAAAAACGCACTTCTTGTGTGCGTCCTTGTGAGGAATTTGTCTCCCACAAGCATACTTCCCTTTTCTAGCTGACATAATAATCAAAGGCAATGAAAAAACCCAACAGGGCACGTATCTATTGGTAGGATGAAACGGTCGTCCAATCTGGAAATTTTAATGGTAGTCTGAAAAGTGATCTGCTTTCGGAACTGGAGAACAGGAGTCTGATGTTCACTGTGGCAGTTAAATTCTTTAGAGGGTGCGAGCAGACGTCACCTTTATCCCTTACTACGTCAGTTTATGGCCCTGACAAGGGACGTCACTCGTACTCTCCAGAAAGAAAGACTTTGTTATACTGGCCGGAAGGTGGCGCTGCTGGCAGCAACTCCCTACTGTTATGAATACTGCAGCATGTGAATAAAAAGGACATCTTTTGTATTTCCTCCTTACCATGTACTTCATAAAAAAAATGATTTGTCTCTCCAGGGAAGACAACTGGATATAGCAGTTTGAATCTCACACCTGCGTCTCAACATTCCCTGAACAGTGGAGTGAATTTACTCATTTTACACCAGGCAGAAGAAGCAATCATTCTCCAAACACTCTGCTGTCTCCCCACTTTTAGTATATTTTATCCTTCTGCCACAGTTTTGTCAGAATCAACTCAAGCTGCTAGTAGGATTGCATTTCTAATATAGGTCTAGACTGCCTTCCCATAGCCAGGTTTGGAATGCACACATGACGTGCCCTTTCAATTAACTCCTCCTGCTGTGAAATACCATTCTAGTTGCTTATTTGTGCTTTCATAAAATTAATGCATTCTGTTCATTCCAACTTTTCTGGTATAGCTGAAAATCTCAGGTTTTCTCTACATGTTTTGTCCTCCAATTCTATTTTAGAAACATCTCTTCCTAAGTAGTCTCATATTCATCCAGCTTTTTCTTCATTTCATCCTCTGATTTTCACAGCTTTATCATATCATCTCAATATCTGTTTAAAGTTTCTTCCAATTCTTCCAGCCTTGTTGCTTGTGTTGATATTCTCAATTAGTGTTGCATTTATTTTAACCAGGCCTTTGTTAGTTTCTCTTATCTTCCTGTAGGTTACTGGAAGTCATGTCTGGAAGTTGAATTGCTTTTTGCTGAACAGCTGAAGAACTTTCCTCAATGCTTCTTTCCTCACTTTTTGTAGCCGATTTTTTTACAGGTGCCCTGTATTTCTTTTTTCCTGGTATCCAGGAAATTTACCCATAAACACAAAAGTCTACTGGCCCTCTCTGTTGAGTTTCTGCTTTTACACTGAGGGAGCTAGAGTTAAGCTGTTAATTTGTGGTTATCTTGAAGCCCTGTACCCTTATTTTTTGTACAGAAACTAGATTAAGTTAACTATGATGAAAATGAAACAATTTAAATAAAACATTCATTATTTAGCTCCACTCGAGATTCACATGGCTTGACAATTTAACATTTCACTTGCAGTACAGCTATCTCAATTTTATCCATTTTTCCCCCCACTCTAGTCTCATGCAGTAACTTTTGTTAACAACCCTCATTTATATTCATTTACCAAATTGACTCATTTACTATTTAATCTCTCTGGCTTTTTTAGGTTTCAGTCAGAATTCCCACACTATTTGTCAGTGCCGCAGTGGTGCAGCGGTTAGCATTACGCCTCACAGCAAGAGGCTCTCCAGTTCAATTCTCAGCTGGTGCGCCTTCTGTGCAGAGTCTGCATGTGCTCCCAGCGATCGAGTGAATTTAAAGACATGCAGGTAGGTGCAACCATGGGTGGGGTGCCTTCTTTGAAGGTTGGGCACCAGGCCAGCAACTCACCATACAAATTCATTGCCAATCAGAGGACCGGAGTCCCGTTGTGGCAACCCCTAACCGGGAAAAGCCAAAAGACAGTTATTTGTCAATGCCATCTTGGTGTCTGTTTTCATCAAAATTCTCATTTGTGTAAACAGTATCAATCATTTGTTAATTATATGAATAGCAGCATCCTATTATCCCTCGACATTTGCAAAACCTCAGGCAAAGTGATAGATTATGAGTCTCTCAATTTTTCTCTAGCTGAAATCCTTGTTTGCAATGTTTAACAGTATGCTAAAGGTACTGATCAACAACTAAACTTCAGAACATTAGACAGTCAACTCTCCACTTCTCAAAGCTCTAACCCGTAAAACAGCCTCTTGATGAAAACAATCAATTATATATACATTGTACACAAAGAAGAGCATTACCTAGCAGTTTTTCTATCTCATTACTGCTGTCTATTTTCACCTGTAAAGAGACTAGATTTGTAGGTATATTGCGAAGTGAATGGAAAATGTTTACACAAAACAGTCATTACTTGGTTCAACTTGAGGTTCAAATCACAAAGAAATATGCTATTTCACTTGATATACTTCTATCTTACACTGAGTTTTATCTGTTTTTCCCATCTCTCCAGTCCAAAGCTGCTGGTTTTGTAAAGTCCATATTTTATATTCAGTTATCTGACTGTCATTATATAGTCTCTTTCTGTTGGGATTCAGATGAATTTCGCACATGCTATGTCAGCACCATCTTGTTATCTACACATTGAGTCAATATTTGCATCTGTCTCATTTTTATGCACCCTTCCAAGACTGAATTTCCACCTCCAGTCTCTGAAGAGCATTCTGTGAATAGTATCCATTTAACTACATGAAATATCATCTTGCTATCCCTTGACATTATCAGTTTCTCTGACAAATTAATTTGCTACAGTGGACACCAAATAAACATTTTTGCATGGCTGGACCCTCCATTTTCAATATTTAACAAGTTGCCAGAGGTACTGATTAGCTGTCAAATGCCAGAACTCTAACAGTAAGACATTCACCTTCCTTTTTAAACTGTAGTACATCTCTTTGAAGCTATTCACTTACCTTGTTGTTACTTTTCTGTTACTTCAACTTCAAATACTTCGGTGACTTCTTGCACACCAGCATTCATCCATAAACAACTCAAATTCTCAGTATATATGCTGCCATTCAGACAACATCGCTAAGCCATCTGGATGTCTATTTGAGCTACACATTTGGCATTAATGTGCAGTTTTTTTTTTTTAATGTACTTGGTAAATTTTTTTGCTTGCCTCTTTTTCATCAAACACTTGCTAGTGGAACCAAGGAAACTATTTCACTAGGATTCTGGTGGGCTGGTCATCTTTCTGGTATGCTTCATTGTTTACCTCCACATCCAGTACCTCTTGACCTGGTCAAGTTGTTCTCTGCTCTTCCTGTAAGCCTTTATGTCCTAGTGTGCTCCTTTACGTGAGGTTTTAACCCAGTGTGGGCAGACAATTTACAACACGGCTGGATACCAAAGATTAACCCTCAGGCCCAACTGCTTGCTGATTCCAATAGCCGGGGTATACTCGTTCCTTTGCCACCTCACAGTAGCCGAGTACATATACTCTGTTCCCCATTTCCTAGTTTTTACTTATAGGACACTTAGTAGCCATTCTTTCCATTTATAGCTCCAGAACTTGACCAATGTTGGCCTAGGCATTTTCTTCATCAGTGTCGTTGTTAAGTACACTCTGTGCTCCCTTTTAATGAGTATACCCTTGGCCATCAGTCTAGCCCAACTGCTTAGCTTTAGGCCATATAGTGTTCACAATTTGGACCTTCCAGCTTCCCAGGTATCAGGTTCTCTCTGTGAGCAATTTTACAGATCTACTAGCCTTTGCTTCATGCCTTCCTGTTGTAATTCATTCTTCATTATTCTTACTTTTATAGCTTAATTGTCTTTGGAACACTCTTCTATCTCATCATCAGGTTTGTTTGCTACCTCTTCCAATGCTTTTTTTTTTTTTGTTTTCTTTTTCTATTCTTCAAAGCATTGGACATTTTAAAAAGTTGCATGTATATTCCATCTTTTCTCAAGGAAAATGCCATCCCACTCTTGGTTACTTGCTTCTTCCCGCACTAGTTGTCTCCATCTCGTGGTGTACCTTCTGAATTTTTATCTTTCATCACAACTACACTCTTACTTTTATTTTTCAATTCTTTTCTAATCTCAGTTGCTTTGCTATTATGTGTAATCAAATCAAGTATTGTAACCTACTGCTGGTTAACTTTTTCTATAAGTTGTCACTGACTTGCTGGGAAGACAGCAACACACAACAACTAAAAAAGTTCCACCTCATAGATAAAGCCATTTGTACCAAGTTTAAAATAAAAATGTAAGATAAAAAGTAAAACTGGCACCATGGCACTCGATAAAACAATGTAAACTTTGACTTACTGCTGCTACTTTACAAACTTTCACCAAGTAGGCTTCTTCAGGCAAAGAGTAAACAACACTCTATGCTGTCATCCTGAACTTCCACTGTCTTAATATCCATCTTAATCCAATGGGACCTTCACACTCCAAGAGAATGTGTTCCCAGGAGCCTTCCCCAGCTTACCTCTCCAACATAAACTACCTGTCTGGGGAAATTTATTTTCTAACCTTGCTGGTGTACGAAAGAATCAATGCAGACACTTCCATGCAAATATTCTAAATTTGATGGATTTGTGGCATGTCTCGATATACCACAAATCTCTTTCCAGATCTTTATTGTCAACTGTTTATATACTTTACGCACAAGACTACTCTGCCTGGCTGCCTCTGATGTAGCTTAAGTTAATTGGATCACATTTACCTTTTCACTGCTGGTTTCCCAAGTTTTTCCTTTAATGCCAGTGGTAGGCCTGAATAAGCTACTTGGTACTCATTTGTTAACACAAACTCTTTTGCTTCTGTCTCCTTACAGATCCAATTTCCTGCAAAGATCCGATACCAAAATCTTGGCTTAACCCCTTTTCTTCTCAATATTGTACACATTTCCTTTTTGCCTCAATTTGTTTGCCCATTGAGTGACCTAAGGGAAAGGGAGTTCTTGGTTTACTCATATCTTCCTGTGTCATGCCAATTTGCTGTGCTTGATCAAGTAATTTACAAAGTCCAAAATAACTCTGTTCTCTATTTTCACTTGGCTCAGCAAGATTCATTTCCCTTTAGGTAAGTATGCACTTACTTGTACCTTAGCACTCTTTCAGTTATGATAGGGTCAATCCTACTTGTTCACAAGACATTGCTAATTTCTCCCAGCTGACCTTTCTATTATTCCCCTTTGAATCAATTTCCTTAGCTATTTTATCCCACAAATCTTCATCAAGCTAATAAAAGCATACATGTCTTACATACAATATCAGTGGGACTAAACATTTTCAGAACTTGGGTAATGATGCAACTCAGTAGTTAAAAACTTCAATGTCTTTTTGTACGTTTTTTCCATTGTTTCTTTGGCTGTTTGTTTTGTTTCCAACCTTAGCCAAATTCATGGGTATTTCATCCATGTATGGCCCCATAAAAATGGATACTTATGCACAAAAGCTTAAGATAGGGTGTAGTTCATGGTTATTGCTTTAGTTTGGATTCACTTATTGCATATCCTGTTAACATGTTAGAGCCTCTTAATCTCTCAAAGAGGTTTCTAGATCCTGTTCTGGATTTGAGAAATTAAACATTACATTATCAGCAAACAGGTAAGGTCTCTGAATCACACCATTTATGCCACTTTATTGGTGACAGCCTACTTTCCCCAGTAAAGGATTCCTAACACATAGCAAATAAGTGAGGGGAAGTGGACATTCATCTAATGCCTCAACAGTCCTATAGTACAAGACAATCTGCTTAAACATTTCAGTCTGGCTTCAGCCCCACAACATAGTCTAAAAAAGTGTCAGAATTTACATAATGTCAGATTCCCTCAATGGCTTCATTTATGAATCTCCAACTGACCCAGTCAAACACATTCTCTGCATCCAAAATAATCAACAAGTGTTTTATTTATTTCTGCATATCTTTCTGGATCATCACTGTTCTGTTGATGTCATCAAATATTTGTCTTACCTCAAGCTCACAATGGCCTAGATCTATAGACAGAGTTAACATTTTTCCCAGTGTCTTCACCAATACAATCAAACACCTAATAACATGGTTTAGGATGGATATCAGCCTGCATGAACCTAGAACCTTTTCTTCTTTCAGAATTATGACCATTACTGCCCTTCTGCATGACAGAGACTTCTACTAACCTTGCATGATGCTATTAAATAACGCAGTCCATACCTATGACTTATGTAACTATTTTCCATATTTCTGTTAATATCCCATCAGCTCCTAGCAATATGACCATTTCCTGACCTTTCATTGATCTGATAATTTCTTCAGGTGATACTTTGTCAAGGATAGCTCCTCCTCTTTCAGTTTGGAATGATGCAGCTTCAGATAGCTTTCCATTCCTCCTGATGTAGCCTCAATTTCCTTGCCCTGTGTATATAACTTAAAATGGAAGGAAACAGAGAGGACTGTGAAAACTATGGAACAATATTATTTTATCTATTGCCCAATCTTTAAACTACATTATTAGAATGTCTACTTCTTGTTGCCTTAATCTTTGTGCTAACAGTTTAGTGCCTCTCTGGTTATTATCAAAGACCACTAATTGAAGAGCTTGAGCTCACCATAAATTCTGTTTTTTTCTCCGACTGATATATATATTCTCTAGTCACCTTCAGTTTGTCAAAATGTTCACTGACTTGTCTTGCCCTATTTTCCTGTAATCTTTCCACTTCTTATAATCTATCTAAATATTTACTGCAGGCACTCACCCACATATCTATTGTTCTTATCAGAACTAAATTTATCATTTTTAGTTTACAGTTATCCCACCATTTAGCAATGACTTTTCAAAATTCATCCTCTGCCAGTCTTTGCAGTAACTGTTGATTGAAGAATTCTGAAAAAAGCATTCTTAATATTTTGTGTTGGAAAAAAATCAAAATCGTCTCAGTATATTCTTCTTGCCATCACTTAACTTTAATTCTGTTACTGCAGGAGCTGAAAAAAAAGCATGGGATGCATTTCCATTCTATTTAATAAATAATCATAGTCCTTGATAATGTAAAACTTGCACGAATTGTATTTGCCAGAAAAATGTATGTAAGCCCCAAAACCTTGGTTTTCATTTGTACTATCCTAAAGTCCAAATATAAAAGTATTCACTTTCATATTTTCCCCACATTGCTTACTCAAGTGTTTTTGACCCTGTTGAGAAACAGTTTGCATCACTGACTATATTCCAATCACCTATTAACATACCACTGGGAAAAGCCGTCATATCACCCAGTAGGGTCTACTTCTAGGGTTTTAGATTTTGATGGTATATAGTCTAAGGCTAGTGTAATATAACACCTGCCAGCTGCATTTTATTATATACCTACTATATCATTTTTACCTCTTCTATTTTTAAACCTATTTTTTTTAAATTAATATTGTAACTCATGTCTCTTTCCTATAAGCCTGCATTGTGCTCTTTCTAATCAGTTTCCCATGTTCCTGTCTGTTCAGCTGTGTTTCATGGAATACTGCTAACCACATTTCAGTGTGACTAAAGCATATTAATATCTTTGTGTTTCCAGCATCTATTAACCCCATTAACGTTCCAGGACATAATAAACTAAGCCATTTATTTTATGGCATGCTGCCTTCCAAATGTACTAAACTTTTCACCACTGTGTTGTCCTTTCTCTTCCTCAACATTATATCCACATGCAAGCCGTGACAGATTCCTTTACTATAAACAATATTGATATTTCAGTTTCTGTGTGATTATGTGATCCATCTTCCATCCTGTTAAACACCATGAAAAGAACTAAAACTATGTATAAAAAAAGATTCTACGTCTTCCCTGTCACAGGCTTCAGCTCATATTTGTGTCCTTTTACTAGGTATTTGCAAGAATTCCCAATACAATACAATACATTACCTTCTCCTGTACCAAGAAATCAAATGTGCACTCTGCAATCAATATTAACCTATTTTTTTTTCTTTATTTTAAAGATCTTTGTGGATTACACTAACTCTAAGCGAATATCTAATAATAAAAAAAAAAAAAGTTGACTTTTTTAGTCCCCTTTAACTCCTAATTCATATTCTCCTATCTAATATTTGATGCCTCTTCCAACTGCTTATAACTGTGCTCTGGTTCATTTAAAATTTAAGAACTGCAAATACTTTAAAAGTTTAGCTTAAGTGCAAGTCTGGGTTTCTAGAAATAGGTTTACTCACCCCCGTTTTCCAACAGTAATGCACTTCCTGTTTCCCTTGGGTTATCCTGTTAAATTTCTTCTCTTTTTCTCCACACTACTAAAATACACTTCCATCTCATAAAACCAAAGGATTTCTTTCACAGTAGCAAAAATTGTGCAATGGCTAAAAACATGGATTTGTTAACGCTTTCTTGCTCTTTACTGCTTACATAAATGAGATTTTAAACCAGAAGTCTTACGCATCACATACAGTAACAGTGCTCTATTTAAGCCTACCTTTAAAGAAAAAAACTTGTTTCACAGCTTTCCTTAAGCCAACTCTTTATTCCATCTCCACAGTAAGAAAAAAAAATCCTCCAGTATACTACCCTTTATTAAGTTTCTAATATAATGTATTTACAGAAGACCCCTTTTTGGTTTTGGATAGCAACCCATAACTTTAGTACATATGCATGGTCTGTTGTCATATTTTAACAGTTCAAATCTGGATTCCAAAGTACTTCCACATATCTTGCGTAGTAAGTCATTCAACGTTCCCAAATGTAGAATTCTGTATATTCTTTTCCTTGTTTTCCCTGATAGTTATAAGTCTAATGGTCTTGCAACTTCACCTGAAACATTAGGAATGGTTTCATAGGTAAACCATCACAACGTAAGCCACCAATTCCCCCAGCCCTGTCCTTGTTATTAGTACTTCAGTCTCCTTAACTCTTCTATTTTTTTTTTTTTTTTTTTTTTAAAGATCATGGATATCTGTTGCAGATCTAGACTTGTCGTCAACCCCACGGGTAGAAGATTCTTAGGAAGGCAGGGTACAAAAGTGTGACTGAGATTCATTTACTTGCATGCTTTTATGACTTGGAAGGAAAGATTTCCAATGGTATGGGTCAGACATGAATAACTTACCATGGACACACTTATCTCCTTCCCCACTTTCAGGGCTGGTCATTTATCCCCCACACTTTTCGATATGTCTGTTTTAAAGGACAGGCTTGAAGTTATTATTACTGGTCATGGCTGCTTCCTAACTGCTATTCTGGGCATGTTGTAGTGCAACTTCAATCCATCTATTAAGGTTTCTCAAATTATTTGTAGTCATTTACTTCAATTAATCCCACATGGCAATGAATCTCAGGTTCTCTCTCCTGGATCTGTTCTCTAGTTTCATCAGTTTTTGATCAGTTTTACTTCTTGTTCTAAGAAGTTCTCCTTTGGCTGTCTCTTTGCTGCATGTAATGTAGACATGCTGAGTGACTGGACAAGGTTTCTTTAATTATACCCTTCTGTTTTTGGAAGCCACATATTCCAATGAAGCCCCAGTTATCTAATTTCAGCATAGATTTTGGAATATGTCTATATTTGTATCTAAAGAATTGGTTGCAGTTTCTTTTTCTGAAGCCATGCTGCCATTGCTTTCACATAGTTTCTCATGATCACCTGGATTAGAGTTTTGGCATTTGGTTGTGTTTTATCTATTTTTTTCCCTACCATTTTCTTCTTATTTTGCCTCCTATATGTCATGGGCTCCTTTCAGGTAGAAATTATGGGTATCCAAAAGTGTATACCAGGTTTTCTTTTTTTATTTTCTTAATATAACTATCTCGCTGTCCGGAGCTTTCTCTTAGGATTTTTAGACAGTAACTGCCATACAAGAAGTCCTCAATTAGCTTCCATTTTTTCAGCAACTAATTCTTCTTGCTGTCAGCACAAATGGAGTTTTCTTTTCTTGGGTTATAGTTCACACTCTAGTTATACTTCTGCAACTGCAACAGCGATCCCTCATATAATCCTCCTAATTGACCTTACTTTTTAACAGGAAATGCTAATGCTTCCATTGTCCTACTCAGAATCCCAGTTTATTCTGCTGAATGCATTCTCTGCATCAAGATCAGACAACAGTAGTATTTTCTTGTATTCCATGTTGTCAAACGTTTTCCCTCCACAAAACTATAGTGATCCATATCTTTCAAATTTCACACCACCTTTGCCATTCTTTTAGCCATTACAAGCACTTTACAATTTAAAATTGAAATGGGGCCTATAATAAGTTGTATTTGATGGGTCTCCACTGCCTTTAGGTATTACAGCCACCACAGCTTTTTGCCAGGATGTTGGTGCTTCCCCCCTTTTAAAATGTAATTGAAACAAAACCTTCCAGATCTTTATCACTTTCTTCCCTCTTAGCTTCCAAACTTAAACTGGAATACCATATATTCCTTAAGGCTTTCCTGCAGACTGGTTATACATAACCATTTTTATCTCATCTCCTCCTAACTTAACTGTTGAACCTAGTCTACCTCTAGCCTTGATGTACAAGTCTTCCATAAGTATTTCAATGTGTGTTTTTTCTTGATTTCCCCACTTTTCTGCTTTATACAAATTTTCAGACAATTTTTATTTATTATTTTATTTATTTATTTACATTTGTTTACCAGGAGAGTCCAACTGGACACAGGTCCGTTTTCAGCAGAGGCCCAGGGAGAAGAGCTCCATATTAAGTATTATTTGCATTCTACAGTTAAAAAACATAGCATTTAAATATAGACATTAGTCCAGTTAAGGACGCAAGACAAGAAGAAAACAGATGTAAAACAGCTGTAGAACATAGTACAATTTTAAATGATGGTGGCATATACTAAACATGGTTACAAATGTAGTTGAGATTCATCAGTGAACAAATGATACAATCAGTTTTTGAGGTACATAACAGCCATTAGCAGTTGTTGCTACAAGAAGTTAGTATTATGTGGTAGGTAGCTGGGAACATGAGTAGCCAAGCTTGCTAACAGTAGGTTGTTGATAGGGGGCTGAGAGAGGTAGTGGGTGGGGGGAGTGGATGGTATTGGGGGGGGGGGGTTACAAGGGCATATCTGACAAGTTTTGAAGTGTGATTTTAGTAAGGATGTAAAGTGGGTGCAAGAAGTTAGAGAATTGAGGATTGGAGGGAGTACCAGAGTTTGGCCATAGTGCAGGAGAATAATGCTTCTTCAGCAGAGTTAATGGCTCTTGTGACCTGTAGGAGGTTTTTGTGGCTTGATCTTAGTAGTCTCGTGGTTATGTAGGGTTGGAGTAGATTCTGGAGGGATGGGACTTTTAGTGGTTGGTTTATTAGTTTGTGGGCGAGTGTGAGTTGGTACCATTGAAGGAGATGGGGAAGCTCTAGCCAGCCCACTTCTGCTAGTGAGAGACAGTGGTGAGTATGGTAGGAAGCCCCTGTGGTGAATTTGGTGATTTTGTTGTAGCAGGTTTCGATCTTACTTAGATCGCATTGTCTAAGGTTAGTAAATATTGGACAGGCGTACAGTAGGGTAGAGATAAGATGAGATGAGAATTTGCTACCGACATTTTAGCTGCTTTGGTAAGTAGTTGCTGATGTCTATATAATGCTCCTAGTTTTTTGTGCACTTTTTTAATGGTTATGGAAATGTAAATGTCAAAGTTCAGTTTATTGTCTATTTCTACTCCTAGTAATTTGGTGTGTTCTGCAGGATGGATGGTGGTGGTGTCTTTTGCTGTGATGTTAAAGTGAGAGCTGTCTAGGGCAAGTTTGGTGGGTTGGAAGATTAGTAATTTTGTTTTGTTTGGGTTGAGTATTAGTTGGGTATCGGATAACCACGTTTCAAAAGAAGAAAACGCTTCCTGTGTGACTTTTTGCAGTTCTGGTAGGGAGTGGGCTGTGCAGATGATGGTTGAGTCACCTGCGTATTGTATGGGAGTGTGCCATGTGTTGTGGCTGAGGCTAGATTATTGGTGAAAATAGAGAAGAGTAGGGGGTCCCAGGATGGACCCTTGGGGGAACTCCTATGGAGACTGGTAGTTGGAGGGATAGGTTGTCCTGCCAAACAACTGCTTGTTGGCGGTCAGATAAGTAACTCTGAAACCAGCTGATGACTGGTTGAGAGAAGGATAGGTTATTGAGAAGACAGATGAGTTGTTTGTGTGGGACCATGTTGAAAGCTTTAGAGAGGTCTAGGAAGGTAGCTGAGGAGAGATAACCTGCATTTTTATTTTGTAGGATAGTGTTAGAAAAAGAGAGTAAGGCGGTGGTGGTGCTATGGTTAGGTCGGAAACCATGTTGTGTGTTGGAGAGGAGGTTGTTAGCAAGGAGGTGATCTGAGACTTGAGAATGAATGCATCTCTCTAGTATTTTGGAAAGTGGCGAGAGAATAGCTATGGGGCAGTAATTGGTTAGATCTGTGGAGGGGCCTCCTTTGTATAGGGGAATTATGTGAGACTTTCCATAGTGTAGGAACATAACTTTCTGACAGAGATCTGTTAATCAAGAGTGATACGGGGTAGGCTAGAGCATCAGCTGCAAGTTGAATGTATTCACCTGGGAGGTTGTCTGCTGCTAATCTGGTGATTTTAAGTTTAGTCGTTTTAATTTGGAGGTAGGAACAGGAGAGAAAGAGAAGCTAGTTGGGAGATTATTAGTTCTAGTTGATGGTGTAAGTTTATGGGGGGGGGGGGTTGTGTTGTCTAGCTAGTGATAGTACGATTTGTGTGAAGTGATTGCTGAAAGAGGTAGCAATATTTTCGGAGAAATGAGTTAAGTTAGGAGTGGGTGTACTTACTTTACCTGGGTGGAGGATGGAGTTTGACGACCAGAATTGTTTGGGGTTATGTTGGGAGGAGGTAAGGGCAGACTGGTAGTATTGGATTTTGTCCTATTTTATAAGCTTTTTGGTTCTACTGCGTAGTTCTAGGAATTTTTGCCTAGTAGAGGGGGTTTTGTGCCAGTTGTCCTACGCTTTATCCCTGTTTTCCATTTCAGACCGTGTTTTTTGTAGCCATGGGGATTGTTGGGCTCTAGTTCAGGAACGTCTTACAGGAGCGTGGTAATTAAGGATGCTTAGGAATGTTTTATTAAAGGAGTCAACTGCGTCATCTAGTTTGAGGTATTTTAGAGGTTGCCAGTTACAGTCTTTTAGGGATGAGCTGAATGAGAGAGGGTTGAAGTTAGTTTTTTGTGTATTTGACAGTAGATGATGGGTTTTGCTTTATAAAGGTGTTTTCTTAGTAAGAAGGTTGGGGAGTGATTACTGAGGCTGTCAGATAAGCAGCCTGCTATATATGACTGGGGGCTCTTATTGACTAATATCCACTCAAGGGTAGTGTGTTTGTTGGAGTTATTTATCCTGGTGGTTGCTAGAGCAGGATTGCCAGTCAGTGTTGAAGTCTCCTAGAATTAAAGTTTCTTGGGTTAGGTGGTGGGTAGTCCAACTGAGGAGGTTTTCAAGTGGAGGGATGTTGTGGCTAGGTGGGAAGTAGCAACCTATTATGTTTAGGATTTTATTTTGGTTTATTTTAAGGTTGGTATATATTATTTCTTCCTTACCTATTTGGGGAGCTGCTAACTAAGATCTATATGTCTAGATGCTGCTTAAATATTATAGCTATACCACCTCCTTTTTTGTTTAGTCGGTCTACTCTTAGTATATTGTAACCAGTAGGGAGGATTTGCTCATTAGTAATGTGTGGTTTTAACCATGTTTCTGTAAGGATCACTACATCAGGGAGTAGAAGTCTATGGTGGCATGGAATTCATGCACCTTGTTGCATATACTTCTAATATTTAGGCTTATCAGAAGGAGGTCAGTTGGCTTTCTATTGGCTGTGATTTGGGAGATGTGGTTTGTAGTCTGATTATGAGGGGAGGGGGTTGGAGATAGAGGGACCAGGATTAGGATGGATGTCTCCACTGAGAGCTAGGTTGGATATGGATGAGATTAGTTTTATCAATTTCTCTATATGCTTTCTTATAAGGGAAGTTTTTTGATTGTGTTCTGTGGGCAATAGGTATGGTGGTAGGGTTATGCTAGGTTGTGGGGTTGTTTTTAGTTTAGGTATTGTGGTCTGTAGTTTATATAGAGGGTGTACTGGGAAGCTTGTTGACCTGATGAGAGAGTAGTAGAGTGGAGGTGGGATATGAGTGGTAGTGTGTGTGGTGGTACAGTGGTAGTGGTTGAGTGAATGGTGGAGGTTTGGTAAGATGTGATGTATGCAAGGAGTGTGCATGTAATGAGTATAGGTATGGTGTGCTATAGCAATGCCAGACATCTCAGGAAGTAACGGCATTATTATGCCATTATTTAAAAGTAATAGTTTCTTTTCTTAAATAATGTCATATAATAGCAATACCCCACGCCGGGGTGTGGGTAATGCTGGATTTCCCCACGGTTGGCATGGTTTGGCCCCGAGGGCGAAGCCCGAGGGACCAAACAAAGCCAACCGTGGGTAAATACAGCATTACCCACACCAAGAAGTGGGTTACTGCTATTATACCATGACATTATTTAAGAAAAGAAACTATTACTTTTCTTAAATAATGGCATAGTATAATGCCCGTTATCGCCCTTCCGCAGATGTCTGGCATCCGTAGTTCTGATGTACTGCGAGCCTGCGCAGTACATCAGAGCTGTGGGCAAAATCAACGGAGAAAGCAAGATCTCCGTTGCTTTTTTTTTTTTACTGTTTCGCTATGTTAAATGGGTTTAACATAGAGAGACAGCTTTAAAATAAGCAACGGAGATGTCCGTTGCTTATTTTAAAACTGTCTCGCTATGTTAAACCCATTTAACATAGCGAAACAGTAATAAAAGCAACAGAGATCTTGGTTTCTCCGTTGATTTTTTTTTTTAAAACCTGTCTTGCTATGTTAAATGGGTTTAGCATATGAGACAGCTAAAATAAGCAACGGAGATCTCTGTCTTATTTTAATAGTGTTTCGCTATGTTAAACCCATTTAACATAGCAGACAGTGTTTAGTAGAGTTATACTAATGGAAAAAAGTCCGGGTGACCGGACCTTTTTCCATTAGTATAACTCTATTTACAATGTGCACGCTGGCCAATCAGCATGCACGTTTTGGGGTGTCATGGTATAATTGTATATATTAACTGAGTAGAAGGGATAGTAGTGAGAAGTTGTAGGAGGAAGTATAGGTGTGGTGATGTTATAGGTTGAAGGGTGGGAAGGGTTACTGTTTGTAATAAAGGTAGGACCACTGGGAGTGGGTGGGAATTGGGGAAAGGGAGGGGAGAGTAGCTGGCAACAGATAAAGGAAGACTATCAGTAGGTTTATAGGTTATAATGAAAAGTGCTGGCCCTGATTAGGCTGCAATTGTTCTTGAAGGGAGGGGGAGGATCAGAATAGACCAGAAAAGTGGTGGATACCAATAGTATGATGAAAAGGGCTGGCCCTGATTTCACAGATATGCAAGTCTAACAATAAAAAAGGCAGTAGGTACTCTGACTTGCTTGTTTTGCATACCTGTCTTACTGAAATAAAATAAGCCAACTTTACCAAGGAGTTATGTGGAAATTAGGAAGACAAGAATTTATAAGAGAAAATGTTTAGTAGAAGTAGAGAAACAGCAGGGCATACAAATAAGTACAGCATCTAAAGACAGATTGCAGTTAGAATTACAGAATGGGGGGGCAGCTAATGTTTTGAAACAATAAGAAAATCAGTAGGTACTTTGGACTTGTTTTGCATACTTTTCTTTTGAAATAAAATAAACACTTGTAACTAGGAGTATGTGGGATTTATAAAGACCACAAGTTATACGAGAATGGGTTTAGTAATACTAGAAAAACAGCAGGGCTTTCAGATAGTTGAAGCAGCTTGCAAAGGGAGACTGCTGTTAGAAAGTACAGTATGGGGAGGTGCAAACTAATGTCCGTGATTGAGTGATTTACTTAAAAATAGTAATTAAACAAGGGCTAGCAATTAATTTTGTCTGGAGGATAAAACATACTTTTTGTATATTTTGAAAATAACATTCATTCCAAGATTGCCTGGTTCTGTTAAAGAGCACTGCAGGCCAATAGATCGAACTTGGCTTGGTGGGGATCCAGGGAAAGTAGAATTAAAAGGAGAAGCTGGGAAGAAAAATAATCAATATTAATACAAAATACAGCAACTGTTAAGATAAAAAATGCAAAAAAACAAAGCTGAAACATTTCTCAAATCAGTACAGAATCATGGTTATTTTAGCTCCCCAGGTTTGGCAACACTTGTCCAAGTAGTTTTGCAAAAAAAAATGTGCTCTGGCGTTATCAAAACAGCAGCTTGACATCAATCTTTCAAAAGTCATGCATATTATTCTGGTACTCGCTCATTTTCTCTTTAGCACCCTGCAATGATGCCTCCTCTTGTTCTGTGAGATTCCAATCATTCTGTAATACTTGAACCTTTGGCAATCACTCTGAAGTTCCATTACTACTTGGCCATATCTCCCTTTACCCTATTTTAAGCTCCACTTTCACTTTATCCCACTTATTAGCTATAATTTCTGGAGTACTTTCTTTCAATAATCCATGAATATTTTCCACTTTACATTCCTTAAATTCCTCTCTTTTTAACAAATAGGTGGGAAAGCACAAGTGTCATTTTTACTTAATTACCCTGCATTTTTATCTTGGTTTTTACTGATGCATGATCTGAAATAGTTATTGGATGTGCGTGTCAAAGCTTTCAATTAAATGCAAATGCTCTTGTTAAACATAATTTCTATCTAGCCTATCCTAGTTATTGTACCTTGGGGATTAACATGTAAATTCTCTCCAAGTTCCTACTACTGATTTCACGTATTGCATACCGAATATTTTCATGAATTTCTTCAGAAATGTACCCTCTACTGTTATTCCCCTTCTAGCCTTCCAGACATATTCTTGTTGCAAATCAAATTCCAGTTCCTACCTATAAGTAACGTTCCCTACCGAAAGTGGATTTCTCCATTTTTTTTTATAACTCCTTAAAAGAATTTTTTGGTGGAATGCAAATACATGCTAGCTTAATCCTTGTACCTGCCCACTAGACCCTTACTACCACAAATCTGCTGTCAATGTGTTTTTCCTTTTCTATCACTATTGGAGCTCCTTTAGCAATTAATATAAGTATAGCAATTTTCCTTTGTCCCAAGTATTCTACTAAAAATCCATCCTGAAATCCTTTCTTTATCAAATTCACATGCTCATTTCTTTCCAAACGTGTCTCCTATAGCACTATTTGCAATTTGCATTTCTTAATATAATTAAGAATTCTTTCCTTTTTATTTATACCTGTGAAAATTCTCATTCCAAGATAATATGGAAAGTGTACCCATTGTTGTCTCTTTCGGCTTTTCCTGGTTAGGGGTCGCCACAGCGGAACTCCGGTCTGCTAATGATTGGCAGTTGATTTTTACGTGCAGAGTTGCCAGCCCTGACGCACAACCTTCAACGAAGGTACACCCATTCACGCATGTCTCCACGCAAAAGATGCTCTAGCTGAGAATCGAACCTGACAGCAACTTACTGTGAGGCGACAACGCTACCGCAGCACCACCACCGCAGAAAGTGTTACCATTATAGGTCATTATTCCCTCCTATTATATATGAATGCTCTTTTAAATGTCCATTTCCAGCTTTTGTGATACATGCACAGACTAATGTTTGGCTGGTTAATCCTTTACACATTTAGCAATAACATTGGAACCCAAGTTACATTTTACAAGACTTTTTGCTTTAATGAAAACAATCATACAAAACAAACACTACACCAGAACACCATCATAACCTGTCAACTCAAAATGCACACACAAAACTATGTACATCTTCAGAAAATTGAAGATTAATGCTCTAATAAGAAAAAGTATAAAATTGACAGTGGCAACCACAGGCCTTAACCTAAAATTAAGGTTATGCATGCTAAGATGCATGCTATTGCCTATTCTTTAACTGGTGTCTATTCCTTTTTATCTTCATTCCTCTCTACGATGCAAAAAACAACTTGCATACTTCTTTTAGTCTTGAAGACACCAGTGTTCTGTCTTTCTACTGCCCCAACATCAGCTTGGCTCCATGGAAACATAAGACGAAAAATATAGTCTCCAGCTGCAGGCTTCTAAAGAAAAGCTGAAACATTTACTGCTAAAGGAAAGCTTTTCATTAAATTTGATGTTCTCTTATTTACTTGTTTCCACTTAACTTTTTAGATTAAATCAATGGTCTTAATACAAATATTCAACTATGCAAAAGAGAAAACATATCTCTGTATTATACTATGATCTGTGTTTTTGCACCCCATCCCCCATCTCAACAACCCAAGATTACAACCTGTGCACTTAAACATGCTTTTATCTAGCCTTTTTCATCTTTTTGCACAGCAATGTCTACATTTCTTAACACCAAAAAGTGGAAAGATATAGGAAAAAGAAAAAAGGCACCCGTTTACTTCAGTAACTTTATCACATATAAAAGCAATTAAAATACTTTCCAATAAAACACACAATTTATATTGTGAAAAGTTTCACAAAAATACTATTAAGAACAAAAGGTGCTTTACTTGTATTTACCATTTTACTCCTCCTTCCCCTCCTCATAGTGTCCTTCCAAACATTAATGATATGAAGGGAGGCAAATGCTTTTCAGTTCCCTACAAATTTAACAGCAAATAAAAATCCACTATTTCCACATTTTCTTATACAGTTGCATTTCACAAATGTGAATGATAGTTTGCAGTGTCAATTATTCACTTATTTCTGTAGTACTGGACGACTTCCTGTTCATCTCGATCTCCTAGATTCTGGTTGAATTCCAAGGTACTCATGATTTTTCTAGTCCACTCCTGTTTTCTCGCTCTCAAACATTTTCCTTTGGAACAGTGAAGTTTCACTGAAAGTCTCACCATGTACTTTATAACCAGAAGAATGAGAAGCACAACCCCTTCTGCTTCATGTCTCACTTTTTGTTGGACAGACATTTGTATTTTCTCCCTAGCCTGTTCTGCATAACAAAAATGACTCTGATCCTCCAGGAAGACAATATTTTGAAGATATAGCAACTTAAATCTCACATCTGCCTCTCAACATTCTATAATAAGTTTAATACATTTGTTTCTCTTCTGCCTGGTATACAGCAAGTTGTCATTTTCTACAAACACTATTGCCAACTTTTAATACTTGGCCCTCTTGCCACAGTTTTGGCGAGATCAACTCTATTAGGTTTGCATCTTTAAATACCTTGTGGCCAGATTTGGAGCATACACATGATGTGTTCTTTAAATTAATGGTTCCTGTTGTGAAATACCAGTCTGCTTATTTGTGCATTCATAAAAATAATGTAATCTCTTCCTTCTACTTTCTGTGGTACCGCACAGAAAATCAGACCTTCCCTACATGCTCTGTCCTCTCTTGACATATCTCATCTTGAGCAACCTCATACTCAGCCAGCCTTTTCCTCATTTCAGCCACTGATTTTTGCAGTTTAATCCACTCATCTGATTGTCTGCTTAAAGCTTCTTCCATTTTTCCAGCCTTTTATTTGACTTAATATACTCCTTCAGTGTCATTTATTTTAGTCAGCTCTGAGCACATTTAGCTTACATTTCCTCAAGATTACTGAAAGCCATGTATTGCACCAAAGTTGATGCTTGAACTGCTTTTTGCTGAACAGTTGCAGGATTCTTCCCAGTCAGTGTTTTCTCTTCATCTTTTCTAGTTGATTTTCTTTCAGGCTCTCTTATTTTCTTCTTTGCTGGCATCCAGCAATGTGCTTACTAATAAGCAACTTAATTTACTAAAAGTGACAGTTACTGTCCCCTGTGTTTGTGTCTTTTTTCACAATGGAAACGCTGAAGTTCAGCTGTTGATCAGTGTGCAGCCATATTGAAAAGTCCCTTGTGAGATTTTTGATACCTTAGTTTATAAGGAGAGTTATGTTCCTTGGCTTTGCAGATAAGGCTCATTGGACTGATAGGTCTACAATTCCCAAGGTCAGTGGTAGGGCCTCCCTTTTGAAGCTGCATCATCACTGCTGTGTGACAAACGTCAGGGGCAAAACTTGTAGGTAAATTTAGGTAGAGAGTTTGTGGAGTGGTTCTTACTAAAAATGACAGTTCCTAGTCCTTGCCTTTCAGTTTCTTTTTTTTTTTCACTCTGGGAGAGATGAAGTTAAGCAGCTAACCAGTGTGTCACCATCTTAGAAAGTCACAAATAGAAGTTTATTAATCTAAGAATGTGCTATGGTAAAGTATCTGTCAACATCTTTTTCTATTATTAATATTTTCTTTTATTACTGCATTCCTCAGTCTGGTATTAGCTCCCAGACCCCATACTGCAATTCAGGCATAGACTTTAAGAGCTGGGGGATCAGACATGACCTTGTAAATCAGACACCTATTAACAGAAAATAATGACAACTGAAATCTTTCTGAAAAATTTAAGTTGTGCAACTCTATGTTTTCTAGTAAATAACCATTAAATATTTGAAAGATCTCTCAAATGACTTAAAGGCTATAAAAATGCAGCACTTTATTCAATGAGTCAGATCAGTGACGTTTATGGTAGCACAGCTATTCTAAAGTTAGTCGACATCAGCTTAAGAATTAGGCTACATGAACTGGCCAGTATTTAAAACGGCTATTATTGCACCCCTCCCCCAAGTCTAGTGATGTAACATTTACAGACATTAAAGGTGAGGTCATTCCTACTGCATCATATATATATTTTTCTGAAAACATTCACTTAGAACTTCAGTAAAAAAACTATGCTACCCAGCTTAGAACTGTGAGCACATTTAATTATCCACAGCAAAAACACCCAACACAACTGTTAAGATAGGGAACAGAATCTCCACCATAACTTGAATGATCCTGTTTAATCCCTACTTAACCCATTAAATTACACCTTAATTTAACATCCCTATAGGAAGACAACATGAACTTCCCACCCTACCACTGAAACATCTGTCATAAGGACCCATGACAAGTTTGCATTTACACATGGTGAGGCTGTCCACAGCTCAGTAACCCAATGATAAAAGGTTTGACCGAAGCTGATTTGTAAAAGCAAAGTGATTTGGCAGCCAGTAACACCATCCACCCGACCCCACTGCAAAAACACATCCTCTGGTATTCAAATGGCACCATAAAGATAAAGCCAGCCATTAAGCACAGAAGACAGTGAATGGTCTGGGCCTAAACCCAGGACTGCAATCTGATGCATGTTACCAAAGTAATGACTTCCTCGGCCCTTCTGAAGGCAGGAACAAATACTGAAGAGTGCCCAGCTTCAAACTTGAAAATGCAATCTCATGAGATGCAGTCAAAGAGAACATCTGAAATGTATTGTCTTCCCAAAAGACAATAACTACAGCAGCATGTGTTGAAGGGATGCCAAGATGAAGTTCTTTGATAAGACATCCAAAAGCTAGTCATTCAGGTAGGGGAACACATGGAGAGCATTCTTCTGCAAGATTTGAACACCATGGCAAGTAGCCATATAACTAGTAAGAACTAGGTGATGAAACAAATGTAAATGACAGCACACTGTACTGGAAGTGATTTATAATTTTTCTGTTGTTGTGGAATCAACAAACACTGATGTGTCAAAAGGATCATGTCCTTCAATACCATCCAGTGGCATCAAAACAGCAGAGACACATAACTAAGGACTTGCAACAAACAGAAACAGATGAGCTGTGCTATACAAAGTTTCCAAAGTCTACAATATCTATCACTATCAGAACCATGAAAAGGAGGGAGGAGTTCTTAAAATGGAAATGTTTTTAGCTCCTTTTCTCAAATGTGTCTAGGTTTATCCCAACAGCTTTGCTAATGCATCTCAATTCCCTTAATGGAGCTCAGTCTGGGGAAAACTCAAGTTTTATAATATGTCGCAGCACGACCACACCCAGCACCCTCTGAACTCTGGTGATTTGGCGTATCACTCCCAGACTAGATCAAGCTGCTATGGTTGGGCTGGCAAGGTTATCACCTTGGGTGATATGGCAGACAAAGGAAGGAATGAAACTCTGATGCTCGACATACTTCTTCAGGCAATAAGAAGGCTTCTTTCTCCTTTGGGTATTAGACAGGTATGGATGAGAAAGAGGTGTTGAATTTGAGGGAGCAAAGTTTCTCCACTAAGGTGAAGGCTAACTTCCTCCTTAAGAGGCCATCCAACAGTTTTTGATAGTTCTTACCAAAGAGCACTCCCCCCTTAAACTGGGTGCCCAGACTGCTGCCTCTGATCTCTTTCTTGAGCAACTGCAGTCTCGGACACCATCATATGCTGGCACAAAACCAAACCCTGCAATCAGTCACTGCATCAGCACCATCAAATTTGCAATGGGTGACATGGAAACCCACATTTGAAGCTACAGTGTCTAAAATCAATAGATCTCTGAGGAAGGGTCACTAACAGTTAAAATGAACATTTATCTTGCTTTTATCTTCATCACAATCAGTGGTTTTTATCAGCAGTCATACTGCCTCTGAAGGCTTCAGCTGGTCAATGACAGTGCTCCATAGAGCTTTCACAAATGTGTTATGCACTCATATAGCAAGCACTCCGAGGAGGTTTCAAGTCTCTTAAAATCAATAGGGAAATGTGAAGTGGTAAGCTACTGTTGTAATTATGAAATTCTGCAAATATGCCAAATAACTGTAAAATAAAAAGATTAATGGTTAATGCAACTATAGAAAATAATTCAGAGGATAGCTGGAACGCAGGACTGCTACAGTTACTTTCTTGAAGTTCTATTGTTTTGGTAAATATACTTACAGATTGGTTAACTTTCTTGTTAGGAAAGGGTCACTGTAACAATGCATCTTAATATTTGTGTACATTCCCAAATAATTCTGTCATACTCAAAGGTGGACATTTGAAGGATCTGCAGTACTGCACCCATGCCAAGACCTGTCCTATACTTAGACGGTGTTATTTAAATTTGTAATGTTTCACTGAAAGGTGTAAAACTGCAGACCAATAAGGCATTTGTTAAAATATCTTGTGCAAAACACATCTGAAGTATGTCATGGATTCTGCTGGTGTTCTAATGCAATGTGCATTGACTGCAAAGGTTTATCACACTTTCCAAAACAAGAGCCAATGTATTTGCCAAGCCTTTGAACAGTCTATTTACTGACTGAAAGGCCTTCTTTCTTGAATGAAACAAACTGACAAGTCTTTCTTCATCCCAGTAAACAAATGTTAAATAAACAACATTAAATAATGTTGTTCTCTGGCTTTTCCCAGTTAGGGGTCATCACAGCAGAACTCCGGTCCACTAATGATTGGCAGACGATTTTTACAGTGCCGAGGTGCCTGCCCGAAGCCCAACCTTCAATGAAGGCACACCCATTCATGCATGTCTTTCGAACGTCACTCGACCGCGGGGAGGACATGCAGACTCCACACAGAAGGTGCTCCAGCCGAGAATCGAATGGGAGAACCTCTTGCGTTGAACATTAAATAATACATTTCTTTATTCTACTCAGTATCAAAGTTATCGGTACACATCCAGCAAGTGTACAACAGTGAGCCTCTATTTTGGTGGTTTGCATAAAAATATCAGCAGAACAGCCTTAAGAAAAACTGAGGATACAACTTTGGACATAAAATTGTTACTTTTGGACTTCTAAGATGGTTGCACTTTGACTAACAGGTCAATTAGAACTCTCCCAGTGTGAAAACAAACTTTTGAAAGTAGAAAGCAAAACCCATTAAACTGAGGAAAATTAAGTTATTGATTATTCACAACCTCTCTGTCAGCAAAAAAGATCAGGAGAAAGTAAAAGGAAATCAACTAGAATAGAAGAAAAATCTCAGGTGGGGAACAGCCTTGCAGTCATTCAGCAAAAAGATCAGGTTTCAGCCTCAGTACAGGAGACACCTTCCAGTAATTTAGTGGAAATGAATCAAATGCATTTCAGGTGTTTTAACTATGTGAGATACTGGAGAAGCACATAAATGACAAAAAGCTAGAGAGAACGGTAAACACTAAGTAGCTATTCAGATAGGTTGATAAAAACTGCAGAAATCATAAGCTGAAATGAAGGAAAGTCTGGCTGAAAATGAGGCTTCCCAAAAACTTTCAAAACTACTAGTACTAGTAGAAAAACGTGAGATTTTCTGCTGTATCACTGAAACTGGAAGGAAAAAAATTACATTACATAAAAATTTTTTGAAGTTTACATTGGAATTTTCAGAGAACAGCATTAACTATTTAGATGTAACTATCTGTAACAATGGTATGTACCTGACTAAGGTTTACAGGAAACCATGCTATAGGCCTGCTTTCTTACACAGGAGTAGTATGCATAACCCAAAGGTATTTGATAACAGTCAAAGGACAAGCAATGAGAATTGGATAAGCTGAGGGGAGGCTTCTTAGCAAGAGGATATTACAAACAGGAAGCTAATAGGGTTTACACAACAGTAAGTAAGCTTAGACACACTAAAGCTAAACCCTATTATTCCAACAGGGATAATGTTCTCCCAGAAAAAGGTAACATTTTTACAAAGTTACCTGTGGTGTTACCATACAGTAGTAACATCATACAGATCCAAGAAGCCATTTCCTCTAATTGGAACATGCTCCTAGTAGATGACAGGACTAGGGAGTTAATAGGTGATTATCCAACCTACACATATAGAAATAATAAAAATCTTAAACAGCAATTATGCTATACTGATCTGAGTAACCCCAGGACAATGGGACATAACCCCCACTTGGGAACAAAGAAATGTGGTAACTGTGTTCAGTGTGTTGCCATAGACGAGTCCCGGTTTTTTAAACACCCAGACAATGGCCAATTATGGGAAATACGGTGTGTGAAGCCAACTAACACCAAAAATGTGGTATACATAGCCCATTGCAAAGCCTGCTTTAGTTTCTATTTAGGAAAAACTAACAGAAAACTTAGGGAACGTATAAGGGATCATACATACTGCCTGTTAAGGGAACAAGATTATAGTGCATTAGCGAAGCATACACTTCACAAAGGCAGCGAGCATGTATTTGTGTTTCAAGCAATACATGTGCAGAATAGTAATATTAGGTTAGGAGACATTGTAAATTTGACGGAACAAGCTGAAGTCAAGTGGATACTTAGGCTGGCAGCACACAGAGGAAGGGGGCTTAATGAGAACGTTCCTCTTAAGCCACTGCTTAAAGCCAGACCTCTTAGATAGAAACTGTTGGTGTTAATGTATTTCATGGTCTTTACACTCTGACAACTTTATTGTGGTTATTGATACGTTTATAGTTTTTATAGTTTTTATAATTACGTTTTTATAATTAAGTATTCATAATCAAGTTTTAGGCAACATAATTTATAAGTGATGATTAAATATGCTAGTATGTTTATTTTATTTATACAAAACATTCAATCTTGATAGTGATTTGTAAGCCAATCTAGATAGTAATTGATTAATTGCATAGGTGAAATGTATTATAAAAAGGAGGCATGAATTCAGTTTTAAATACGTCTGAGGAAGCGGAATGTCTATCTGTGAAAGCACTAATGTTTTACAATAAAATCTGTTCATTTTGGCATATATTGCTTTGGATTATTTGAGTGGACTACTTAGTGAGTACTACAATCAGCTTTGCTACTTCCATATCCTTGTTTTGGGCTGAATTTCATACATAAAAATACAAATAAGCAACTGGACTGGTATACCAAAGCAGGATCTGTTAATAGAAAGGGCATATCACATATCTGCTCCAGATTTGGCAATGAGAAGAAGCCAAAACGAAGAGCAGTAAAGATACAGTCATATCAGCGGAAGGAGCTGCTACTGACAACTGTAGCAAAAGGGTAAAGTATTATCAGTTTGAGACACCAAAGTCTGTCCATCCATCCACCCACAACCTCTTTTCCCATTTTTGCAAATGGGGTCAAGATGTTATTGCAACACTGACAATCCAGAGTCCAGGTTCACACTGCCATGTGGCTAGCCCTGCCGTGGCAGTTTTTGCATACCACACACTCACATCTATGGCCAATTTACAGTATCCACTCAGTCTACTGAATGTCTCTGTAATGTGGGAGAAAACCAAAGCACCTGGAAGAAACCCGCAGAAACACAGGGAGGGCCATTCATACTCCACACAAAAGGCAACCTGGTTGAGAACTGCACTGGACACTAGAGTATTTGTGAAAAATAATTGCTTCATTGTACACCAGACAAAAGATTATGTTTACCTCCACAATCAGAGGATGCTGAGAGACAGATGTGAGATTCAAGTTGTTAAATCCAGCTGTCTTCAAAATATTTTTTTTTTCTGAAGGAGCAAAGACATTCTGGATGCGGAACAGGAGGAAAAAGTAAAGATTACAGAGAAAATAAAAATAAGCCAGCATGTTGAAAAGGATTCTGCTTCTTATCCCTCTGCCAATGGCCAAGCCCAAAGACAGAAATTACCAGTAAAACCTTTTCCAGTGTTCCAAAGAAAACAACTGAATGACGGGGGGAAAAAAGCAAGCACAGGAACTGACAAAAAAAAATAAATAAAACAGGATTACCTCGGACTTGACTCATTAACCAAGTACTGGATGATCAAGATAATAAAGAAAGTCAGCAAGAATCTGAAAACAGGAAACGAATCAACTATAAACTGACAGTAATGTTTAGAAGGATAATAAAGGAAATGATGTACCCAAGAAAAAAAGTTTTTTTTTCCCTGAGTGATATATAAATAATAAATTCCTTGAAGGAAATGGCCTATCACACTGTAAAGTAGTGCTGTTCAGGATGCAGAGGTACTTATAAATGTGAGGTGTGGGTATATCAGTGACTCCTGTTAATGCAAGAGATATTAAAGTAGGAATGTACTTTGTTTTTTTCCCCCTTTCTTTAGCCTCCCGACTTTAATGTACCTTGCGTTTGTATTGTTACAAGTTAATGTATGTATTAAAGTATAACACTTCCCCTTGGTTCTAGGCATATGTGTATAAGTAAACATGTAAAAGGATAATTCTACAGTATTTGAAATAAGCTATGTTATGCAACTGCGAAAACAGTTTGTTTTCCTGTCAGCACATCTCTGCAATGAAAGATGCAATGTCTGCAGACAGAATATGACTGAACTAAGACCGGTTTGTCATCTGTATGGTCAAACACTAAGATTAACAGTTCCAGGAGAAGTGACAATTAGCTTAGTGAAAATGACATCTGTTACACTCAAGGGAATACAAGCAAATGCATTCCTAACCACCACCATTACTTCGGTATAAATCATAATAATGCAAAATCTTAATTTAATGGTAGCCAGGGAACTTTTTCTTAAGCTTAAAATGGTTATTTGAGGACACAAGCTCATTTTTTTACAAATGGGAGGAAAACAAGATGGGACAAGAAAAGATGGTGGCTTAAAGATGGAACCCGAGCTCTAACGTGTTTTCAGCATTATTAAACCCAACTCTAAAATGGGTGCAGCCTGTGGGTATTGCTGTCTCTGGTGAATCTGCACATATATGGAGAGTTAACTTTCCTTTTTAGAAAATGTATATAGTAGTGTAATTTTGCAGTGGTGTGGAGGGGGGTTATGGAGTTAAAATGAAAATGAACATTATGTTTTTTGAATGTTTTTACTGAAATAAAAGCATAGACAAATGTGACTCAAGTCTAAACAGAGCTGAGAACTTAAGATCAGCCTGTCAAACAGTGTGTGCATGCAACTTGGAGACGCATACATTTAAAAAACTTATGTAGAATATGTCTCCATGGGTCTCTGCTGAAAATAACATTTTATCAGAATGACTGACTTCGCAATCATTTAATGGAATGTGAATTAAGTAGGTATTGACGAGAAGTAAAATGTTTTGAACTGTATTAGAGTACAGGATAAAGAGCAATTTTACAGGAGACGTACTTGGATACAAATGAGCATTTCAGAATAAGCAAAGTATCAGGGACAAAGAAAACAAGAGATAATAATGCTGATTGCAATAGAGGCTCCAATAGTGACAGAGGAGAAGGTCAACAAGGGTAGGCAGATTTACAGCAATAAAGGGTTATAGGCAGGGAAGGAGGATTATACTGACACATTTATACTCTACCTAAAACTTCTGTTAAGGAGCTTAAGAGAATTATAGTAGAAAAATAGCTTCCAGGATGGATTATTATTCATGTGTAGGGAGTAGAACCTAATGTGTAACAGTGAAGATGTATAGGAAGATAGGGAGACAAAAACAAAGAAATTATAGCAGGGAAGTGTTAATTTCTGAAGAAATATGAGTATACTTGTAATGGAAGACATGAAATTATTAGCAGGAACCCAAGAAGAATTTACATACTATCCACCCAGGTACAATAACTGGGCTAGACTGGACAGAAACTACATTTCACAAGAGCAAGGGTATTTAAGTTAAAGTTTTGAAATCCATAAAGTAACTATTTCAGACCATGCGTCAAAGATTAAGATAAAGATTCAGGGGAAATAAAGTAAAAAATGACAGGCTGGTGCTTTTCTACTTTCTAGTAAAAAGGCAGGAGTTTAAGGAATGGGTAGTGGAATGCTTCAAGATTTGTTAGGGAATGTACAAATTTCTTCAGAAGGGTAACTGAGGAGTAGCATAAGATGAAAATGGAATTTAAAAGTATGGTAGAGAAGAGCGAAACGTATGTGAAAGTAGTAATAAAAATTATACAGAGGGATTTTTAAAGGCTAAGTATAGAAGATAAAGGGGATTCTCTAGGGGCAAGACAGGGAGCATCTGAGTGTCAAAGGAAAAATAGGGGAGTAGTTTGATAATACACATGAGTGTAGAAAGGTGACCAAGGTGTTTAAGTATTTTTCATAATCCCAGAGCGCAAAAATATTAGCACAACTTAAGCAACAGAAAACAGAAAGGAATGTTGTCAAAACTGGGAGTCTATGACTAGAATAACAACCAGAAACCCTATGCATGCAATAGAGATTTCAGAAATACTATGAAAATCTGTACAGAGCACATGAATGGGAAAAGCAAGAAAAGACAAATGGAAATACTTATGGAAGGATTAAATATGCCATGGTTAGAGGAAAATGATTCTCAAAAACTAATAGCCAAGATGCAATGGGATGAGATATAAATGTTGATATCAAATCAATTGACAGGGAAGTCTTCGGGTACAAATGACATTACTGTGGAAGTTTGGAAGTTAAGAGGGGAAAAAAGAAAAATCAGGAAGATTTTATTTAATACTTTAAAAGGAGGGATAGTACCAGCAAACTGGAAGAAAGCTGTACTCAAAGAGGAGAAACACCCGTTAAATCCAACTTCATATAGACCACCTTCAATTCTGAACCATAATTACAGAGCATTTCTGTCGATACTAGCCAACAGAATGGCTAAGGCATTGCTAAAACTGATAGATGTACCTCAATGTGGTTTTGAGAAGGGAAGGCAAACATATAACTAACAGAATGACAATTAATTCAAATGGAAGCAGAGTGCTAGAAGACACCATTATTGCTTTTTTAAATACCTTTTATTAAATTATGACTTAAAACACAGGCACACATACATTAATAGAAAAGAAAAAACATATGCATTGTACATATTTTTTGTAACAACTGCCATTCAGTCCAGCATTAAATTCCTCAATTCCTGCCTTCCCTTAAACTTCACTCCTCCTTGTGAATATTCTGCATTTATTGTTCCCACAAAATTCCATTTATTTCTATGTATTTTGCTCCTTTCCCAAGATCTCTCTCTTCCAATTCTTTTATCTCTTTTATAATATTCAGTATTTCAAAGCAAGCTTGTTTAGATTTTGATTTCCATTTTCCAGTGACTGCTTTTTTGCCAGCCAACATAGTTAAATTTTAATAAGGCCTTACTACATCTAAGCAATTCAGATCCTGTGCCTCAACTCAGACTCATTTCCTTAGTTACAACCATTTGCTCCCCCAGTATTTCACACACCATAACATGTACGGAATTTTTAAAATCTACTAATTCATTACACTCCCAAAAAAAAAAATCAAGTTCCCATTCATGTCCTTCTTCCCCATCACACAACCAACATTTGCTATCTATCAGAGGAAAAATGCTTTGAAGGCTGCTCAGGGTATTACAATAACTATGCAAGCAATTCCCATAAAAAAAATCCTAAACCTTCTGGAATTTTTTGACCCCATTATGCTGATGATGCAGAAAAAGTATTCTATAGAATTAGCTGGGACTTTGTAAGTATAGCAATGGCATAATTTGCAATTCCTAATAGAATAACAGAGTTAACCAGAATGACACATGAAGGGTCAGAGGCAAGAATCAGGAAGTGAGGGCTCCTTTCTGACAAGATTTGTTTGAAAACAGGAACCAGGCAGAGGTATAATTTTTCTTTTTTATTGGTCTTATATACTTAGAGCCGTTAACAAAGAAAATAAGGTACTCGCAAATACCTGGCTTGGCACTCAAGAAAAATTAGCATTATTTGAAGATATTACTTTGCATTTGATAAACTCAGTAAATAATTCAATGTTGTGGAATATTTTTTTTAGATAATTTCAAGTTTTTTGGGATATAAAACAAATGAAGAAAAAACAAAGGCTATAACAAACTGCACTCCCACACATGAACTGGTTCAATTACAGGGACATAAAATGAAGTACTTGTGTGTTTGGATTAAAAAGGATTCTATTATGGCAGCTAAGGATGTGTGGGAAAAGACTAAACAGAAGAGAATATAAAAATTAAGAGGTTGGAAGCTCTTGGCTAGGGATACAGTCAGAAAGGTAAAAGCAGCGATAGTGTTTCTAGTCCCTCTAATATTATACAGGTTAGGCATATTTTTATCAACCAGAGGAAAAGCTCTGGACAAAAATTAATAATCAAATGAATTTGTTTTGGTGGGAAAGAGGGCAATAATTAATAGGGAGAAGTTGTTTCTACCCATAGAAAGGGTGATTTAGGATTACAGATTTGAAGATAAACTTTAGTGCTGCACAGCTGAGGTTCATATACATGACAAAAGCAGAAAGCTATAAATCAAAGTAGAAAAAAATGATGTTGGATGGGGGAAGAATTCACAAAATATGGATAGAATAGGACTTCAGATACAGGCACATAAGGAGAACAGTAACAACCATACAAAACATTATAGTTATTGCATTTATGAAGTAGCAGAAAATATGCTGAGATCTAACCCAACACTGAGATGAAAAGAGATTTTACCAACAAGGATGACTACAAGTAGGGGTGCTGAAAATAGGCAAGAGGGATTTGGAATGTATCGGAGTAAATCTGCAAAGGAACCAAGTTACTGGGAAGCAAACAACTAGGAAAGGAAAGTTAGAATGAGATGATGAAAGCAGAAATCAGGACTAAGGGTTGGAGACTGTCTTCCCTACCAGGGACTGATAGAGTAAAGGAATAGAGAGGGATAAGGTAGTATTAAATGAAAGACTAGCTCTAGTTAAGTTTATAGCCAAGTCTACAACAGAGGCTGTGGAAAAGAGAGAAAATACACAGGACAGAAAATTATGCATGATAACAATAAGAATCATATAACATGATGTTAATAGATACTGGGAAATGAGAATGAAAAGGCAATACACAAATAATTAATGGGAAAATATTTGTATGATTCCAAAATGTGCAACAAAATCTAGGTGGTTTAGGATTTCTGCAGGGATGAGTTTGCATTGTTACTGTTACACTCAAAGTAGACTTCAGAGAATTTTTCCACAGGCATGCCTCAAATACAGGAGGTGCAATGGGAAATAGAAGAGTTTATCTGTTTTGGAAATTCTTTACAGGGTACTTAAAGAAATGCTGGGAGAGTAAATTTTAACTAAAGAAATTACTCTGAGCTGGGATACAGAAAATTAATTGCCTAGACACTGATAGGTCCTACTAAATTAAAAGCTGTGTGCTACCAAAAAAGCAATTACTAGAAAATAGAAATTAAAAACAAAACCAACTAACAGAATTTTTGAAAGTTACAAAAAAAAAAAAAAAAAAAGAGGTGGGATCTTTAGAAAAAAGGAGCAAACTACATAGGAAAAAAGATAGCACACAGTTACAAACAAATGCAATCTGAGGTTCATGCTGCTCAACGCTAGAAGTCTAAATCTCAAAATGCACTCATCGAAGCACTCCTTAAAATGGAAAACATCAACATTTGTGCTGTAACACAGATCTGGTTCAAGGCAGCAGAAAGCACCCCTGCACTACCAGGCTATAATTCATTCCACAACTTTTGGCCCCAGAACTTGGACTGAGGCTCCAAAGGCAATGGTGTTTCCATATTCATAAAGGATGCACACACCTGGCCCAAAATAACACATCAGAGATACTTCAGGTGCAGCTAAAACTGGGAAAGACAGCGATTCAGGTTGTAGCCTGTTATAGGTCCCCAACCATGTCCCAAGACTCACACTCCATGTTCCTAAGCACCCTGGAGAATTATTAGGGTCCAACCTAACACACTCATATTGGGCAACTTCAACTACCCCTTCATTCACTGGGAAAACTACTCATGTACCAATACACTTGCCCAATGTTTCCTGGAATTCATTAATTCCAATGCCCTGGCCCAGCTCGTTCTTACCCCCACTAGAGGCAGCAACATCCTTGACCTGGTCATTACTAACATGGGCAACCATTGCTCTTCACCAATAGTCAACTCCTCCCTGGGTAGATCCAACCACAAACTAATCACCTTGGAAATGCACATCCCTCCCACCCCCCACAAAGGTAACCACCAAGAAAACCTTCTCCAAAGCTAACTTTGGGCTCCAAAAACAGCAGTGGCTAACTTCATGGCACCCATGCAAATGGAAAATAGTTGCATGATCGCCGAATCATACACCAATGCACTGTACGAACACGTACACAAATGAATAGATCTTGCCATACACAACAGAACCAAGACGCTCTCCTCCAAAAAAAAAAAGGAAAACCACCTGGTGGTCACCTGCCATAAACAAACTCTACAACAGATGGAGGAAACTGATGCGGAATATGGTGAAGTCCCAAGACTGGAAAAACTCCCTTATCAGCCTCAACAAAAAGTTGAGATTCCTCATCAAATCCTCTAAAGCTAACTATGAAAACAGAATTGCAGCAGATAGTAAAGACAACCACAATGCCTTCTATAGTTATGTAAATAGTCTCCACAGTAATACCCAGATTTGCTCTGAGCTACTGCACAATGGTACCTACTATACAGAGCCAATGGATATTGTCAATATACTGGCCGACAGATTCAGTGCCAACTTTACCCCCCAAAAGACCAATCACAATGCTAGTAGATTGCCAGGCACCAGTACTACTGCTGCACAGGTTAAAACAGTACTGTCCAAGGCCAAGAATAGAACTTCTATGGGTCATGACAATATCTGGCTGTGTTCTACATGAACTACAGAGTGAATTGGCACCTCTCACCTGTGCGCCCTGTTCAATCACAGCCTCACCTCAGGCTTTGTCCCTACCAAATGGCACACTGCTACAGTCATCCCTCTTCACAAAAGAGGAGCGAAAACAGATCCTGGGAACTATCGCCCCATTAGCCTGAGAAGTCTGATATGCAAAGCTATGGAACGCATCATGATGGACCTACTAAACAAGGATGCAGGGAATCTCCAAACTCTGGATCCCACACAGTTTAGTTTTGTGAAGGTTAGATCATGCCTGCTCAACTTGGTCGACTTCTTTGAGTCAGTCACCAGAGGTGTGGATGAAGGCAAGGTGGTTCATACCTACCTTCATCTGGCCAAGGCCTTTGATACCACTCCCAACTCAGGAATCATAAAAAAAAAACTCACTAGATATCAACCTATATATCACTAGGTGGGTTGCAAACTGGCTCAGAGATGGAGTCAGCTCCTTTCACACTGTGGGTGCTAAGTCAGACTGCCAACCAGTCATGAGTAGAGTCCCACAGGGATCGGTCCTGGGTCCTCTCCTGTTTGATATCTACTTCTCAGAAGTCCAGGCCAACACAAAGGGACTCTGGCTGACAAAGTTCGCAGACGATTACAAGTTGGAAGCCATTATTAACTCCCCAAGTGATGTTGACATCCTACAGAAAGGCCTTACTGAGACCGACGACTGGTGTCAGAAACATGGCCTTAAGCTCAATGCCAAAAGTGTAGTCATCCCCTTTGGGAAAAACCCAGTTCCCATGAATTGCTACATCGATGGTAGTCCACTGAACACAGGTTGACAGCAACTTCTCTTTTGACCACCACATTGCCACTATTGTCAGAAAGTCCTTCTATGTGGCACATCTCATTACTAAGATTTTGCATCCAGGAGAAAGAGGCATTGTCTCTCTCTACTCTTACCTCATTAGGCCAATTGAGTACAATGCCCCATTTGGCATGTACCTCACTAGACACCTGCAACTAGAGAGGCCGCAAAAGTACCTCACAAAGAGGATCCTAGGCCTTAAACACGTCCTATATGGACAGACTTAAACTCCAACTACTCTCCGTCTCATATCACCTACTTAAAGGCAATCTCTGCTTGACTTGCAAAGCCATGTCTGACCTAGCTCTGTTAGAAATGCTATATCTAAAGAAATCCCAATCCCTCCACACCACACGCTCCAGAGACCTCAACCTCATTACCACAATCAACAGATTGTGCTGGAGGGACAGGTTCATAACCCAGAGACTGCCCATGCTATGGAATAGACTTCTCATACATGTCAAACAGAGCACCTCACTGGCCCTCTTCAAGAGGGATCTTGATGAGTGGATGGGAAATAGAAAATTCACCCCAGGGATCACTCCAGTGGCTCTACTCGACAGAAGCACTGGGAACTAAGGTCGGGTGGCACGATGCCAGAGTAATATGGGCTAGGCTTGTAAAGGCTCCAGGGCCATTGGCCTAGTACACACCTAAGAACCTATGAACATACAGAATACTGTTCAAGAGGAGGAGCGGTATTTCAAGAAAGGCAGGACTTGAGCAATCTGTATAATGTTAAATTGTATAACAAATTAAGAGAAAATAATATTTGTAGAAACACATGAAAAAATCTTTGTAATGACTTGTTTTCTCTATTATAACGGAATGTTTACTCATGATACTATGTAGTATATGATATTAATAAAAAATGTTTAAGATACAAGAAAAATTGTTTTTGCTTTGAACTCCATGACAAACCAAATAACGAAGGACATTTAACTCATGATATGCCAAATGTACCAGCCAATAGAAAATGTTTTCCAATACAGGATATTCTGACTATGCACTCCCTGTGGACTCAAAAAATGGTAACATCAGTTTTTCCAATGTACAGTTTAAATTGCATGGGGAAGAAATATATCTTTTGGGACATCTTAAAGGTAGACTTAATTTTAGGAATGCTTTTACATCTAGAAGTTCAACAAACAGAAGAAACGCTGGTAATCACGAAAGTAGAGATACAGACTTTAATGGAAAATATATTACACAGATTCAGTAATCTTGGAAAGGGATGATGCAAAGGCTCAAAACCTTACGACAGTCCATGCAGTAATTTATTCTACTTCTGAATTTAAGATGCTCTTTCTCAAACTGTTACTGCTGCATCATCGGAGATGAATACTACTATTAAGAATTAATGTGTGCACTGGAAGGACTGGGTAGAGGGGGACAGAAGTGAGTGACTGACAGCTCATCTGTCCTGGGAGGAGAGAATCAGCTTAGCTCACTGAATTAATGACACCTGCTGGAATGCAGGTGCATTGCCAGCAGTAACAGCAGCCTGGTGTGCCTCCTGCTGCAAAAGTGGTATAGTGCTTGCCAGCAGATTTGGCAAGCATGGAATTACACATGCACTGCTAAAGGCAGCTGCAATGATCTTAAAGGTTGCTGACAGGGTTGGGATAAGACAGTCTACAAGATCTGTAAACTAACCTGATCCCTAACATGGCTCTTGCTCCTCTACTGGGAAACATATAGGCTGGAATGGCCTCACCCTGATGGAGGAACTAATGGGTCAATTAGGTGTAGGAAAGAGAGCAGATCCTGTGGATGGACACACATGCACATTAATTATTTCTACCTTCTACAGTAGGTGGTGGTGCTGTGGTAGAGTTGTCGCCTCATAGTAAGACGCTGTCCGGTTCAATTCTCAGCTAGAGCATGAATGGGCGTACCTTCATGGAAGGTTGTGCGTCAGGGCTGGTAACTCGGCACGTAAAAATCAGCTACCAATCATTAGCGGGCCGGAGTTCCGCTGTGGCGACCCCTAACCAGGAAAAGCTGAAAGACACACAGTACTGACAGTTTCGATAACAGGAAGATAAAGCTGCCCTACTGTTTTGCCAGTAAGGATCTGTGGAAAAAAATAGTGGTTATGGTGGCCAAATGATCAAGCTCTTCAGTAGAAAATACCATGACTATTTTGGCCAAAAAAAGAGCTACCAAAGTCAAATTTTTGCATGGCTTTGCTTTGAGAATTACTTTCTGGATCACAGGAAAGGCACAGAGGGAGTACATTAGGAGGCAAGTCTGGCTATAGGAAAAAACATCAATCTTCTCTAACACACTGTCATGAATGAGAGAACCTCATGGCTATTACTTGACCATAACTTGTTGCAAAGCAGCCATACTTGCTTTAAGATGCACCTCCATACAATCACTTGCAAGATGAGGAGATTTAGATTCTCCTCACAAACCTGCATTAGCCTTGTGGTTAGTTAGGTCATCCACTGACCCACTCTGCTGACCTGAAATATGAAATGTTGGAAGATGCATGCTGAACTGTATGTACACTCATTTCCTAGAATTTGACAGATTCCTTACTCAGCTGAAAAGATAAAGTTCCTCCCTGTTCATGTTCCCCATCATGGCAACTGTCTGACCAAACCTTTACATACCCCAGCTGAAAAGCTGCCAATAAATATCAGAGACCCACAATGCATTCAATTCTTTAAGATGTGAAGAGATGATACCATAATATTCGTACTGAAAAGTTGCTGAATTGGGCTTCCCAAGCATAACCCAGAGTATATAGTTAAACATAGTCTCTAAAGGGATACACATTTGCTGTCTGACCACTATGAAAATACTTTAATGTAAAACAGAAAAGGAATAATAACTTCCACTAAATGCATGGTACGATTTCTTTCAGTTGTCAAGTACCACTGAGCTTTTGTCATATGAATTCTTACATCAGGTGCTCTTTTCCTGGAAAACAGTTTCATATCTTAACTGCAATTCCTTTCACTGAACAGTGAGAACAAACATTTGTTTGGTTTAGTTGTTGTTCCCTGGAATGCCTGCAACTTCTGTGATGCTTGTTGGTTAGGTTTTTTTATAAATAACTGAATGACTTAACAGCCAAGGTACCAGATACATACATATATGTATTTTTTCCATATCTACATCGTAAAAGAACCCTTACCAAAGGGCAAAGTTGACACACATTTTCCACTTAGCTTAAGTGTGAATGAATAAAATACAACAGGTTCAGGCGTGAGTGACAAATCCTACTTAGTTTACGGTATTTTATACATCTTATCAAGTTTTTTTCAGTAGACAGTACATCAGGTACATAATCGCTTTTAAATGGCATTAAAAATTACAATAAATTGCAGGTGCTATCCACTTCATGTGAGGCATCATCATCATCTGTACACTTCTTCAGACAGGACGTGTTCACACCAGGCCAAATAAATTCAGCCACATAACCACTGCTATTAATAAAATAAATGCTTCTAGTGTAAACCTTGATGCCTGAGAGGAAGAAGTCTCCCTATTAAAATTTTGACAGAAGAGAAAGATCGCCTTTATCAATGTAAATGTCATTGTGTCAGTCTCCTGAACCTTTTACAGGTACCTTTGAAAATTTCTGTGTTCGACCCTAGAATGATGTCTGCTCAAAGATACTAACATTGGTCACTTTTGATTTAATGCAAATTGACAAAAGATTTACATTCAGGATGGGAAGAAGTCAAGAAGACATTTGGACTGCAGGCTAGAGACTGCCTTCCCTTATCAAGGATTGACATCTGAGTATAGACAAAGAGAAAAGGATAGTGGAATCTTAAGCAAAACACCTGCTCTGGTTGTTTTTACATGAATCTAGAACAGAAGCTGATGTTAAAAAAAGGGATAAAAGGTCATATAAAATACTTAAAACTATAGGAATGAATCAGAGTAGGTTATAAAAGATTAGGAAGCGAGACTAGATAAGTAATTCACAAGGAAACAATGGGAGGACATATGTATGCCTCCCTGGTATGCAACAAAGTCTAGAAGATTTAAGATTTGTGCTTGCAAATGTTTGCAAAGCTATTTTTATACCCAAAGCAGACTCCAAATAATTTTTCCTCAGGTAGAAAGCACATGTTGGAAGTGTAATAGGGAAGAAAGTGGCAACTGGCAGCATATATATGTTTTGGGACTGTAATGGAGTTGGCAGACTTAGAAAAATTCACTAAATAGCACTCTGACAGAAATATTGGATGAGCAAATTGGTTTAACTAAGAAATATTTTTTTTAGTTGGGATACACTGAATTGCCTAGACATAGTAAGGCCTTAAGTTTAAATCTGGTGGCTGCAACAAAAAGCAATTACTAGAAAATGGAAATCAAAGTCTACACCAACTGTATTTGAAGCATTAAACATTGTAACAGAGATAAAAGAACTGGAAGTGGGATCTTTAGAAAGGGGCAAGAGCAACTTGCATAGTAAAAAATGGGGATTCTGGAACAATACATGTAGAATAATGTTTTGGAGGACTGAGATTTAAGGGAAGGCAGGAACTGAGGAACTGATCAAGTCATGCAATATTGAATTGATAAATATACAAAAAAATATATGTGATGCATAATGTTTGCAGCTGGGAATATGTTAATATGGTTGGTTTCTTTTAATATAATATATGCTGGCTGTTAAATGATTTAAAAACAAAGATTTACATTCAAAGGAGGACTGAACCAATTCAGAGGCCATATCAGAAGTGGTACAGGGTCAGTGTTCATAAAGGAATAAAGAAGTTTTAGGTTTATCCAGTGATTAATACTGCAGACTAAGCATGGTGTCACAGCTGATAAAATAGAAAGTACTAGGTTCATCCACTGTTGAAAACTCTTGGGCTGGCACAGTCTCGATAGGCCAACACAGGTACTGAAGAGTTTGGTGCTAAAGGAAAGAGGCGAGTGAGGAAATCTATGGGACTTCAGAAACTGAATTCAAGTCCAGGTGTATAGCAGTCCCCTCTACAGAAACATCACTATACAATTTTTCTTTCAAGTTTTTGTCAGCCTCCTTTTGAGATTCAGCTCTGCATTCTTAATTCTGTTATCTATCACTGGGAAAGATGAGTTAAAAGTAGTACAATAATCAAACGCAACTCTATGATGAAAAGACAAAGCAACCTTCCAGAATCACATATTCATATTTATAGTCTGACTTTAGATCACTACAGAACAACAAATACTAAAGGAGGAGGAGCCACTACAAGGCTGAAATTATAGCCATACTGATGCAGGATGTAAAGCACTTGAAAAAGTAGTAGTACAGTAGCTTAGGTAAACTTACCACAAACATGTACAAACAAACAGATTAGTGCTGCAGTAGTAGCCTTAGCTATATAGATTACTTCCTGCTCTGTATACAACAGCCAACCAGCTTCTGAAGTTTATGGGAGCACATTCCATGAGCCCGGACCACTGCCAACTCAGAGAGCTGGAGAGAATCAATGGTCTGGGCACTACACCCCTCAGAGCTTTCATGCCAAATAAAGGGAGGACAGAGATCTGAAAGAGATCAATGCTAAGAAAATAATCAATATTGTCACTCTGGCAACAATAAAAAACACACAAAAATAAGAAGGATGGAAGAAGTGGCTACTTTAACAATGATTTACCGATCTACCTTAATATCTACTTCTATGGTAAGTTTACTTACAAAACTCTATGTTAATTATTAGTTCACTGCTGTGGTAGTCTACTTATGTAGGCAGAATACCATAGCTTATAAAGTTTGGGAGTAGGGATCCAAGAGTAAAGTGCGTTCTAGACCTGGAAAGTTAGTCTAGCTTGTAGTGCCTGTAAAAGTGTGCACTGAGGATCACATTGCTCCCTCTGGAATACTTAAAATCTACCTTTTTCCATAAAGCCAAGGTCCTAGCAGAATGTGCCTTGACCCTGCCTGGACTTCACTTGCTATGTTTGGAACAACAAAAGGAAATAGTACATGACAGCAAATTTAGCAACTGCTTTGACAGTCCCTTTTCTTACCCTCCTAAGAAATGGTTTTAGTTCTGACAAGATGGTATCAGAGTTGTCTGTGGATATCCAGAGTATGAAGAATCCTTTCTACCTCATTTAGGTTCTGGAAAGAAGAGGGAGATCAACAGCTTGGCTTAAAAGTAAGCATGGATACCACTTTAGGCGCAAATGAAGGATTAGTTCTAAGAGAAACCCTATCTTTGAGGAAAATGAGAAGGTTGACCAACCATAACAGCCTGTAACTGTCTTCTTGCAGAAATCAGAGCTATGAGCAACACCGTTTTCCATGTTAAGAACCTCAAATCAGTCTGATGTGCACATTCAAACGCAGCAAGAGTTAATTTTTCCAAAACAAGATCAAGATCCTAAGGAAGCACTACCCATTTTCTAGGTGGACAAGTAGTCAAAACTCCTTTCAAAAATATCTTGACATGGGAATGTATTGAAAGAGAGGGTTCATGGGCAGGTATGCTAAAATAGCGGACAAATGAACCTTGATAAAAGAGTAAGAAATCCCAGAAGATAACTCGCACAGCTACTGTACAACCAGAGAAATATCACCATTATAAGAATCTTGGTTCTTCATACAGCAACAACTAGGAAATCTTTTTTTTTTGTTTGCTAATATACGATTGCCTAGTAGCAAGATTCTTTGATTCCTTTAATAACTGCCGCTCCTTCTCAGAAAAAAGATGCTTAAAATGTTTTAAAACTCTTTTGGCTTACTGGTGTGTTCTACTCTTGGATGACATCGCTCTACCTTCTTCAGCTGCCTGATTGAACCCTGGAACGTGTTATTATGGACAGACCAACAGGAAGAGGTTTTTAACGTTATTTCACGTATTTATTTTTACATTTGTTCTACAACCTTCGCATTGTGATTGTACTATTCATCAGAAACTTGCAACTACAGATCCGTGTATTACCTACATCATCCCGTGCTTTAACTATAAAGATTTTCAACAGACTGTTATACACTTCCTTTATCGGAGATTGAATTGTTTTGGTTGTTACTAATTTTTCACGCTACAGCCTACAGCTGCCTCTGGCTTGTAGTGGACTTATTTTGACTTGTTCTACCTATTTTGACTTGTTTTACATTTACTTAATTTTATTCGTTAGCTCCACCATGCATCGCTTGTTACAGGAGCACCTAGAGATCACTAACAAACTTATTCAGGCGTTGCATGAGCAACGCAACAATGTGGTTTTAGAAGAGGAGATTCTTATTTCTGAAACACAAGAACAGTTGCTCACTTTGCATTCAACGCCTAATACGAGCATGCATAGGCAGAGGCCCGTTGCTAGGCAACGATCTAATACTCCGACTAGAAGCGTGACGACATCAGCGAGTGGTGGTGTCATAGTTCCTCCTTCTAATCCTTCTACTAACAACAGAGAAGAATGGATTCTGGCTACACACACTGGACATTCATCGTCGAACCCTCCTTTTACTCATAATGTGGATTTAAATCAATTTTTGTTACCACCTTTACTCAAGAAGAACGTTGTCATTTCTAGAGACATGGGGTCCCTCAATTCTCAGCTCGTTGAATTTGAAAAGACACTGAAAGTTTTCAAATCCCTTCAAATGGACAATGCGTTCCTTGAACGCTCACTAGAACTGAAACAAGTACCGAAGGGGTTACGGATTTTTAAATTGCCTCATGGGTTTGAGGAAGGTACTGCTGTTTTTTCTGACCTTTTATCTTTATTTGATAGAGCAGGTTTTGATTTACTGAAACTTATTATATGCAACAACTCTGAAAAACTGAATACTTTGAATGAGAAATTATGTCAGTTGGACAGAAATATTAAAGCAGACCTTATGTTTGAACACAATCAATTTAGATTAGATAATATATTTAAAGACATGGATAGGTACATTAACAAAGGGCTTGACATAAAAAATCACAAAATTGAAAGGGACAGTCAAGATTACAAGAACAATAAGGTTTATACACATTTCAAAGAATATAAAAACATGAAATACTACAATCAAGCCCAAGGACATTATAACCAGGACAGACGTAACCCCTTGTCAGGTTTTGAACAAACACACAGAAACAATAGTAACAATGAAGAATCACAATCAGTTTTTTTAGATCAGCCAGTCTTAAGGAGGTCAGAAAGAATAAAAGAAAGACAGGGCAGTCACAAATATCCCTCACACAATCATTACAACAAGGAGGAACAGAGAATGAATTCTTGGTACAGATAGATGATTCTCACACTATAGTTCTCAACAATGTAAACGTTAATAATTTAATCACCAACCAAGAATTTGGTGACCGTTCTGTTACAAAATATTCAGGTTTTAGTTTATACAATTACACTAAACACAATTTTGGTAAGAATTATTTAGAATTATTTAGTAAAGGTTTTAATTTTGTACCTTCTTTTTACTTAGATATTGGTAGTGTGTTGATAAATTTGAAATTATATACCAGACTTTTAAATTAAAAAATATTCTTTCATGGCACTAACAATCCCATTTTAGATTCTGTATATTTTACTCCTAAGCGTCATAGTACTTTTATCCCCCCCACAACATTTTTTAATTCAGATCTTTGAGAAATTTTGTGAAAATCAAATCAGAAGAGTTTTAAATAAGAAAATGGTCACAAAACACAATTTGACTTTAGCAGAACAGTTTTGCCTAAAAGAATTGACTAGTTCTGATCAATATAGGATTATGAAACCGGACAAAGGGGGTGGGGTAGTTATGTTGAACAGTGATTATTACAAAAGAATGACAGAATTATTAGATGACAATGACACTTATGAAAAAGTGACTAGGTACGAAGTCAATAGAGCATACACTACAATTGAATGGTTGATTTATGAGTATTTGATGGATGCAAGAATTGACCATAATGTTTTCAAATACATCACTGTGGAATTCCCTATTACACCTTCAATTTTTGGGATTCCAAAAATTCACAAGGATGTACACCACCCCCCATTCAGACCCATTGTGTCAGCCAAAGGCTCAAAAACTGAAGCTTTAGCAGCCTATGTAGATTTTAAATGCAAAGACATTTTGAAAAGTTTACCACACATTCTTAGAGATTCATGGCATTGTCTAGAATCAGTTAGAGAATTTTCAAAAAACTTTGATTTCAAATCCAATTTTTTATGGCTACTATAGATGTTAATCTTTTCTCTGTTATTCCTCATGAAAAGGGGATGGAAATGTTTGAAACTTGTCTTAACACACACAAAAGATTTAATTTTACTGAAAACCGTTTACTTACTGAAATGCTTGAATTGGTTTTAGAAAATAATTTTGTGTATTTTAACAATGACTACTACATACAGAAAAAAAGTGTTGCTATGGGGGCTAGATGTGCCCCCATTTATGCCAATTTAGTTTTAGCACAATGGGAGTCTGAATCCATTTTCTCTAGTATTTATTGGCAGAAGATTCTACTATATCTGCGATATTTGGACGACATTTTGATTTTTTGGGGGGGATTCAAGGAAGAGTTTAATGATTTTATTATCTTTTTAGGACAATCTACTAATTTTTTAAAATTCACTAGTCATGTTTTTGACGATGTCGAATTTTTGGACATCAAGCTTACTGTTGTCAACAACAGAATTGAATCAACCTTGTTCAGGAAGAAAACATACTCAAATTCATTCCTACACTACAACAGCTGTCATCCATTTCATCAAAAAAGGAACCTTGTCAAAGGTCAGATGGTCAGACTGTCCAGAATAATCAGTGACAATCAGGTGTTTGAACAGGAATTGGATGTACTTATGAGTATGTTTTTTGAGAGGGGCTACCCTTATGATCTTGTTTTTACTATCAGTAAGGAGGTCAAAACAAGGAGGTTGATTAAATACAAACCTATCATTATTTATGAAACATCAGAAGAGATTACTCCTAAGGTTACTGTAGCTAGAAGTGACACATTTATTATTCCATTCAACAACAGAACACAAGAGATTGTTACTAGTATCCAAGAAGCATGGGCTAGTATTATAGATGTTAATGTGGAATTTTCTGGTATTTTAGGAACTGCACCTAAATTTACATACAGTAAAGGGAAAAATTTGAAAAACTTATTTGAGAACAATTTTAATAGCGATTTGCTTAGACATTCAAAGATGAGTAAATGTGGTTCATGTCATGTGTGCAGATTCATTAATGATGGTCCCTATATTTCCATCTATAATTATGGGAAAACCCTCAAATGTCCAGGCCATTGTAATTGCAATTCCAGCATGGTTGTTTATGCAGCAACATGTACAGCTTGTCAAGCATTCTACATAGGGAAAACTAAAAACACGTATCACAGAACATCTAAGTGACATTAAAAGATACAAAACTACCAACATGTTATTTAATCACAGTATAAACTGTACTAATTTAAAAAAATTTTTGGTTTTTGTTATTGATAAAATACCACCTAACATACACAAAGGTGGTGATGAAAAAACTATGTCAGAAGCCAAAGAATGCTTATGTCAACTCAGACTTAATGCCTGCAAATGGCCTGGCCTTAATGAGCAAATAGCAATTTCTAGCATACTAAAACTTAGATCACATTTTATATGATAAAGTTGTATTATCACTTACTTATTGTTAGAAATCAATTTTTAAGTGAATTTACACCCAACCATGTTCCATTTGTTTATAAATCATACATTTTACATCACTTGTTCATTTTTAACAATTTATTTTAGATCAAGTACATTTTTAAACATTTTTAACATACATATTAAATTATACGTAATTTATACATATTTATACTTATTTATTATATTTATATTGATATATATATATATGTATTTATACCAAAATTATTTTATTGTATTTACATCTTTATTCAAATTTAGATTGATATTATATATTTATATTTATATTTAGTATTTATATGTATATACATTTTTTTTATCAACACACTACATTTTAGGACAATTAATAATTAAATATGCACACACAATTTTTGGTGCTTTAAACAACACTATATCCAAATCAACACAAGGTTTTAACATTAATTTCCAAACTAACACAAGTTTTTTTTTATGTAATATATATCTTTATATTTTTCTATATAATTTTCTGCATCTTACATTTTTCTGCACCCTTAAGTTTTGAAACACTGGCCATTTAATGATGATTGTGATTATTGATTAATTGTTTATTTAATTGTTTATGTAACTAGTATTTAAGGGATGATGAGCAACAGTATCTTGTACTCTGATGATGCCTCAAGTCTGTGGGTGAAAGTGCTTAGTATCTGTGAACTGTACCTGTGGATTGTATCGTGAATTGTCTTCTGCTTGGTTTGAATTCTGTTTATTAAAGTATTTTTTAAGAGACCAGGATTCAAGGTTTGCTGTATTTTTGGCTTACTGGTGTGTTCTACTCTTGGATTAAAACTCTACCGTCCAAGGCAGCTAAATTGCTTCAAGCTGGGGTGCATCAAACAACCTCTGTCGTTTGAATAAATCTAGTCTAAGAGAAAGCTTAGGGTAATTTCCCTTGTCCTTCTGAATCTTCAGAATGACCAAGGATGTCGGCAAAAAGGCATACTGGAACATTCCTATCAAAGGAAAGCATCTGTTTTCCAGGCATGATTACAAGGAGTCCTGAAGCATCATTCTAAAAACTGTTTGTTGAGAAAGGAGGTGAAAACATTTTTGGAGTGTTCCCCACAGATGGATCATATAATGAAAAAAGCCACAGATTCAATTTCCATTCAAGACTGTCTGTCCTGGTGCTACTCGTCTGCCACAGTGTTTGATCTGACAGAATGCAATATGCCTGCTAAGTGCGAATGTGCAATTTACTTTGCCTGTCTTTGACCGGGAAAGTCCCACTGGGCAGAGCCCATTTTAAAGAGAGGTCTGGGGGGAAAAAAGCTTCATCACAGTATATTATCAAATGGATTTCAGACATTTTAAATAAAAACAGCAGTTACATTTCTCATATTAAAAGAAATTACAATACAGTTACATACAGCAAAGTACTTAACAACAATTAAGTCTATACAGTTCTTGTAGTTCTAAAATCTTACAGAAAAGTAAATGGATTGATACTATAGAAGAAAAAACATTGCTGTAAAAAAATTTTGTATTCTTACAGTTCAGTAAAGAAAGGTTTGCAAGGAGTCCAAGACGTGCAATGAAGTAAGTTATAAAATTATGTAGGGAGGGAGTTTTAGTACTGTATAGGTTTGTAAATTATGCAGGAGGGGAGACGAGATACTAGTAGTGCACAGGAGGACAGGGTCTATATTATATATTCAAAGCTTCAAAATTTCGAACCTCATATGTTCAACAACATATGAGCAAAAGTGGAATGTTAGAATATATAACAAAATTGTAAAAAAAAAAAAAAAAAACACTTACCTTAACACTAAGCGGGGGGGCAAGCCCCCCTGCACCCCCACACCCCCCTACTTAAATATACCAACTCCGAGATTGCACTTCAGTGCAGAAAAGGGAAATTTTCCCATTCTGTGTGTACGGAGCCATTGCCTTTCACCTTCGAACGTTTCAAAGTTCTATCATATGGTCTCAAACATATGACATTCGAACTTTGAAACGTTCAATAATTTAACAGGGACTCTGAGAACAGTGGTAACAGCATACGAGTGTGTGCATGGCACAGGATTAGTTCTATTTAGCCTGCCTCTTCCAAACTGGTGCATCTAGAAGGTTTGTAATATAGGTATACAGGAGATAAATGAGAGGGGTACAGCAATGGATGATGCAGTTAGAGAGAAAGATTATACGTGGTAGTGAAAAGAAGTGTACTGATTCAAGTGCAGGAGGGAAAGTCACTAGGGTTGTAGTGATTCAAGCAGAGCAGGGCAAAAAGTTAGTGATAAGCAATAAGTTGTCTGTGCTTTCAGTAAAGGTCTCATTCTAGTGATGAACATAAGAATGAAAAGGACTGGGTTAGATAATGTTTGATCTGGATTTTCTAGTTTTGGATTTTATTAGTAATTCTTACAATGGATGATGTTTCAGAGTTTAGAGATACAACAGGACTATAACGAGTCCTTGATGAATTATTTGCTTTAGTAGTGCTTAGAAGAAATTTATAAGAACACAGGACTCTTGTGGGGGTGTGCTTGTTAATGCATGGCATTTTTCAAGATAATATATCTTGTTTTATGGTATAACTGAGAATATGTTATACACTTGAGCTTTTGTTTTAAGGCTTACCAGTAGTGAGTTTGATGTGCACCACTGGTAGCCTACTTCGCTACTTTGTTAAAACAGGTGTCTACACTGATTTTAGTGTACAGTTTAGGTTTGTAAGTATAGGGAACACATATAAAAAGGTTGAAAACAAACAGGATGAGTGTACCTTTTTTCTTGCTGGGTCTATAAGATACAGTCTTGCCCTGTAAACGGAGCCAAGTTGCTTGAGTATCTTTTTAATTGTTTAAAGAATCCATTCTTAACCCCTTTTTCCCTTTATTAAAAATGAGGCAAGGGTGTCATTTCAACACTGACAATCATCTAGATACAAGGTTTATTCTACCAGGTGGCTAGCCCTGCCATGGCAGTACTTTCACACCACACACTCGCACTCACACCAATGGCCAATTTACAGTAACCAACCCACTTACTGTATGTCTTTGGAATGTGGGAGGAAACCCACAGGAACACGGGGAGGACATGAAGACTCTGCACAGGACCACCAGCCAAGAATCGAACAGGGGAGCTTCTCACTGTGAGGCAACAACATATCTTGATCAAATCTAAGACGGTCATGTACTACAATGCCCAGTAAATTTAGTATGTGCTACTACCTCAACTTTAGTATTATTTGCAGATGTAAGCAAGAAAGACGTTTACTGAGTGAAATGATGTTTTGGGGTGAAAAGCATTAGTTTTCTTGGGATTAAGGAGAAGGTTTGAATTTTTCAGCCAGGTTACAAATGAAGATAATGAAATCTAAATGATTTCTTGGAGTCTGGATATTGTAGGGGCTCTATATATTAGTCAAATCATTTGTGTATTGTACTATATTTGCTTGGTTTAAAGTGAAGCCCTGAGGAACACCTATGGCAACTGGAAGGCAAGTCCGGATTCCATTAGGACTGCTTGTTGCTTTCCAGGAGGATAACCAAGGAAGAATTTAATGGAAGATTAACAGAGACCAGCAAGAGAATTCAATGTGTAAATGCTGGTGTGATACAGGCTCAAAAGCTTGGACAAGCCCACTTCCTAGATAGCTACACATTGAGTAACAGCTTAACTTAAGCTCTCCCAGTGTTAAAACCGAAACTCAGCAGAAAAAACCTGTGTATTTAAATTTCTGGATAAATTTTAGTAACTGGCTAGTAACATGTCACTGCCTGGGTGCCAGCAAAAAAAGAGGACCTGAAAGAAAATCAGCTACAAATGGTGAAGAAAAAACACTGACTGGGAAGAATATTGCAGCTGTTCAGCAAAAAGAAGTGCAAGCTCTAGACATGACTTCCAGTAACCTAGAGGAAAGTATAAGACAACTAAATACAGACCTCAAAATAAATGAAACACTGATGGGGTATATCCACTCAAACAAAAGACTAGAAAAAATGGAAGAAGCTTTAAATGGATATTCAGATGAGGTAGTAAAACAGCAAAAATAAGAGGTTGAAATGAAGAAAAGGCTGGCTGAATATCAGACTGCTCATGAAGAGATGTTACAAAGAATAACAGAATTAGAGGACAGAGCACATAGGGAAAACCTGAGATTTTCTGCTGTACCAGAGAAGCTGGAAGGAACAGACCATTAATTTTATGAAAGCACAAATAAGCAACCTGACTGGTATTCCACAGCAGGAGTTATTAACTGAAAGGTCACATCGTTCGTATACTCCAAACCTGGCTATGAAAAAGTAACCTAGACATTTAATAGTAAAGATGCAATCCTACCAGCAGAAAGAGGCGATTCTGACAAAAATGTAGCAGAAGGACAAAGTAATAAAAGTGGGAGACAGAGTGTTTGTGGAGAATGATTACTCACTGTACACCAGGCAGAAGAGGAGTAAATTTATTCCACTATTTAGGGAATGTCGAGAAGCAGGTGTGCAATTCAAGCTGCTATACCCAGCAATCTTCAAAACATTCTCTCCTAGAGGGACAAAAACATTTTTTGATGTAGTACATGCTAACAAGGAAATACAAAAGTTTGTCCAACACAACGTGAGCTGTGAAACGAGAGGAAATTCTGCTTCTTGTTCTTCTGTAATAAGACACCACAGAGACTGAGCCCATGAAACCTTTTCCAACGTTTCAAAGGAAAATGCTCGAGAGAAGGAAAAGGGCACAAGAGTTGACTAGAAAAATCAAGGGTATGTTGGAAATGAAATGGAGATAGAATTTGGGAGATAGATGTACAAGAATAAAACCAGTAACTTGGAAATTAACAAATGTGGGATTACAATGCAATATTTTTGTGAAACATGGCATAACAAGAAAATCTGGAAATATTGGACATTTTTGGACTGTGTTAAACTTGTAGGGGATTCTAAATTGTATGCTCTATATCATGTCATTCATGTTCAGAAAAATACTTAGGACATGGGAAGAGGAGAGGGAAAGTTACTGCAAGTAAAACACTTTTTCTTAATACTAATATTTTTTGCAGTACACGATTTTCTTTGCATATTATTAACTAAAGTTTTCAGAGTTATTTTAAGTATAATGGGGATACTAATGTAAACAGGTGCTCTTTTTTCTCCCTTCTCTGTTTCTCCTTGCTCAGTTTTAAGAAATGTCAGCACTTCAATGGAAAAAAAAAAAAAAAAAAAAAGAGAGAGAGAGAATATCCTAGTCAAAAGAGCGTGACAACAGAAAAATCGATGTACTTTTTTCATTCTTGCATAGGGGAATGGCCAGATTAAGGCCCTTGGTTTGATTTTGTAACAAGTTTTAAGAGAAAGCAAGTAAGTGAAGAACACGGAATATTAGAAAGCTTTATTTGTAGCAAATAAATGTATGCTTAGTAGCAACCCTGTATCTGGTCCTCATGTCTCCATGGAGACAATCTGATAAACAGAAATGGATAGGAGATGATGTTTTCTGAAAGCATTCAAGTGTTTTCCATGCTGAGAGAGCTATAAAGATAAAACAAAACCAGACAACATTTACTAGAAAGACAGGCTGTACCATGAGTCTTAGCATGGATAAACTTTTTAGGTTAACTCAAATCTGTGACTGTCAGTTTGGGACACTTGTTCCTATTTCAAGGGTAAAACTTGAATATTTGAAGATATATATATATATATATAGTTGGATGCATTCGTATTAAGTTAATAGGTTTCACGGGGGTACTGGAGAGGTTTTTTTTTTTTTTTTTTTTTGTGGACTTGCAGCAAAACAAAAAGTCCTGTAAAATGTGAAAGGCTCAAATGGATATGATGAAAAACAACTGTAAAAAAGGCCAACATGCCAAACAGTGTGTATGCATGTTACACCAAAAGCTGGAACTAGACACTTAAAAAAAAAAAAGTGTTAAATATAAATGGAGGGAATAACATTTTAACACAATGATGCTTTTCTGTAATGTCTTTAAATGTCAACGGTCTCGCAGATAAATACAAAAATGAAAGAGTAGTGAACCATATTAAAAACTTAAGAGTGCAAATAGCTATGCCACAGGAGACATAACATGTGAATTTGGTAAAGAAAGATTTTCAAGGTGGTTATTCAGTGGAATACATGGGACAAAGGAAAAGAGGAGTAAGAATATGAATTGCAAGAAAAGCTCCAACAGTGAGAGAAGAGGATAAAATAGAAAATAATGGTAGATTTGTAGTACTAATGGTCTACTGGCAAGGGAGAAGGATTACACTGGCACGTACTTATAATTCCACTAAAACTGCTATAATGACACCTAAGAAAAGTTTGGGAGAAATAATAAGCTTTTAGCAAGGACTACCATTTACAGATGGGGACTGGAACTTGATTTGCAGCAGTGAAGATGTGTATGGGAGGCCAAGAAGGGAAAATATAACAAAGAAGGGTAGATGTTTAAAGAAAGTTAAGAACATATTTGGCATGGAAGATGTGAATTCGGTACTAGTAGTTCAGAGTGAATGTAGATATTCCCCAAGATACAAAAACTGGGCTAGGCCAGACAGTTTACATTTCAAAGGAACGTGTGCATTTACTTGAAAGTCTCATTACACATACAGTAACTATTTTCAGATCATTCACCAATAATAACAAATAAAAGCACAGGGTAATGCATAAAAATGAAACACTGCCACCTTCCAATCTATATGCTGAAATGAGAGGAATTTAAGGAACGGGTAGTGGAAATTATTCAGGAGCTATTAGAGAAGATAGAAATTTCTTCTGAAAATAGAGCAAGGTGAATGGGATAAAATTAAAGTGCAGTTTAAAAATAGGGTGGAAATAAAAGAAAGGGAGATATGGTTAAGAAATAATATGAATTACTTGGCAGGATTGACAAATGTTAAAGTAACGCAGAATAGGGGGAATCGCACAAAACAAGAGAAGGATTGACTGCAGAATGCTAAACAGAAAATAAGGGACTGCCTCGATAATATGCATGAGTTTAGAAAGATTGCTAGCAAGCAACTTTTTTTTTTTTTTTTTTAAATTAACTCTAGAACACAAAAATGTTTAGAACAACTCAGGCAACAAAAAGTAGAAAGGGCCGTCACCAATGTTAGGGAGCCTATACCAAGTAAGATAACACATCCTGTAGATGTGTTAGAAGCATTTTGGAAAGTCTATGAAAGTCTGTATAAGGCAGAGAAATATGGAAATCAAGCAAAGGTACAATAGAAGTGTTTACAGAAGAACTAAATACACAAAGGTTAGAGAAAGATGAGGCTCAATTACTAGCAGTCAGGATAGGAGGAGATGAGAAAAAAAGGGTGATATACAACCAATCCACTGGAAAGTCCCCAGGAATAGATGGCATTCCTGTGGAAGTTTGGAAGCCAGGAGGGAAAAAACTCAAAGATCTGAAAGGTTTTAACAGTATTTTATGAGGAGGAGCAATACCAACATCCTAGAAGAAAGCAGTGGTAGCTGTAATACCTCAACAGGGTAAAGGGCCATCAGATCCATCTTCATACAGGCCCATTTCAATACCAAACCATGATTATAAAGTTCTCATGTCTATAATGGCTAAAAGAATGGCAAAAGTAATGCAAAATTGATAGATATGGATCAATGTGATTTTGTGGAGGGGAGGCAAACATTTGACAACATTAATAAAACACGGATGAACCAGACGGAAGCAGAATGCAAGAAACTACCACTGCTGTTGGTAGATCTTGATACAGAGAAAGCATCTGACAGAGTAAACTGGGACTTTATGAGCAGTTGCATTCCATAATAAAATTATAAGGTTGATTAGGAGGCTATATGAGGGATCAGAGGCAAAAATTAAAAAGTGAGTGGGTTCCTCTCTGATAAGTTCTGCTTGAGCAGAGGAACAAGCAGGGGTGTACTCGTTCCCCTTTATTTGCATTATATTTAAAATCATTGGCAAAGAAAATACGGGACTCAGAAATTTCAAGAATATAACTGACATGGTAGTCAAGAAAAACTGGCTTTATTTGGAGATATTTTATACCTGGTACAGCCAAAAAAGGACATTTCAGTGTAGTGGAACATTGTGAGACAGTTTCTAATCTTTTTGGGAAACAAAATTAATGAAGCTAAAACAAAAGCAATAGCTGTAAATTGTGTACCCACAAACAAATTGGTTCAGCAATATCCATATTTATGGAGACATGATAAAATTAAGTACATATGGGTATGGATTAAAATGATTCTGGTGTGGCAGCTAAAGATATGTGGGAAGAGACTAAACAAATGATAATACAAAAACTGAGAAATTGGAAGCTCTGTTATATGGGTACGGATAGTAAGATACAAGCAGTTAATGTTTTAGCCCCTTTAGACTTATACACAGGTCAGGCATATTTTTATCAACCAGAGGACTTAAGAGCTGAAGGATTTTATCTGGGAGGTGAAGACTGCAAGAGTCAAGTGGGGTGAGAGGATTCTTCCAATAGAACAAATCTGATTGGGATTAACTGATCTGAATTAATATTTCACAGCTACACGGTTAAGGCTCCTATACATAGCACAAGCAGAAACCTATAATTCAAAGTGGAAAGATAGGATGATGAAATGGGGGTGGGGAGCTCAAGAAACAAGGAGAGAGTGGGATTTTGTATGCAGATCTTTAAGGAGAACAACAATAATCATAAAGAATATTATATTCATAAAGTAACAGAAATTATTCTAAGAACTAAGCCAACACTGGAATGTAAAAAGATTCTGCTGATTGGGATGACTGCAATTAGGCATACAGACAATAGGTAAGAGGGGCAGTTATTTATTGGAGAAAAATGACAAAGGAACCACAGTACTGCCAGCAAATAAATAGACAGGGAAAGGTAACAGAATGGGAAGACGCCAAGAATTTATTTGGACTGCAGGCTAGAAACTGCCTTTCCTATCAATGACTGATAAAGTATAGGCAAAGAGAAATAAGGGGTCCTAAATGAAAGACAAGTACTGGTAGAGTTTTTAGAAGTACCTAGAAGAGAAGCTGTTAAAAATTAACAATTAGTTGAGCATATAAAATACTGCAGGATAACTTTACGAATCAGAGGAGGTTAGAAAGTATTGGGAAGAGACACTTTCTTTATGAATTGCATATCCAATGAGGAGGTATATGCATGTCTTCCAAATATGCAACAAAATCTAGAAGATTTAGAATTTTTGCTTTGAAATGTTTACATATGTATTTGTATGTCTCAAGTAGACTCCTGGAAAAATTTTCCTCAGGTAGACAGCAAATGTTGGAGGTGTAATGGGGAAGAAAGGGGCAACTTTGAACATATTTCCTGGGAGTGGAAAGAGTAGGCAGACTTCAAAGATTTCCTGCAGACTGCTCTGTAAAGAGATTAGGTGAGCCAAGTGGTGTATCTAGGGAAATGATTCTTCTGAGCTATGATATAGAATTGGAATTGCGTAGACATATGGCCTTGCGGAGTCTAACCATGGTGGCTGCCAAACAGCCATTAATAGATAATGCAACTCAAAGTCTAAACTAACTGTACTACTAGTGAATACAGTAACAGAGATAAAACAACTGGAAATGGGAATTCAGAAAAGGGTAGGAGCAAATTATATAGAAAAAATGGTAATTGTGAGAATACATACAGGGAGGAATAAGGTTTAAAAGAAGGCAGGATTTGAATAAGCTATGTAATGTTTGACTGAAAATGACTGGGTAGATAAATGATGAACCATGTCGGCAACTAAAATTATGTCAATATGGTTTGTGATATATAATGCTTGGAACCAACACTGCCAATATGGTTTGTTTTCTTTTATATAAAAGAATGATTGCCTATGTCATAAGTGATAATTTAATGAAGATGTTTCTTGTACAAAAAAAAGCTTGAATAAATCTGGAAACTTATGTATGCTGGCTTACTGTGTTGGAAGCGAAGGAGAGTGGTGGTTGTGCTATGGTGGGTCTGAAACCATGTTGCATTTCTGAGAGCACATTACCTGAATTTGGATGATGTAGAAGCTGGGCATGAATACATTTTTCAGATACAGGGGAGAAGATTGCATTAAGACTGTCTTTATTAAACTCTGTAGGTGTGCCACCTGTGTGATTTTTCTAGATGGAAGGGACATTTTTCGGATACAGATCTATTTACCAATATACAGACTGGAAAAGCAATTGCATCAGCAGCCATTTTAAAGGGGAGCTGGTCAGGAAGTAGTTTAGATGGTTTTAGCTTATGCAGGAGTTTTTTTTAATGGTGGAGGTAGATACTAGGCTAAAGTGAAACAGCTGAGGATATTTGGCAGAGACTGGAGGTACTATAAGGGTAGTTAAATTATTAATGTTTGTAAGGGACAGTATAATCTGAATAAAATAGTTGTTAAACTGCATGGGAATTGAATCAGCAGTGGTCCTGGATGTAGGGTTGGGGATGGTAGCTGGGCCTGGATGTAAAAATTTATTGATGTCCAGAAGAGTTCCGAGCTGTTCTGAAGGTTTATTTTGGAGGAAATAATAGGTGTGTCTGTCATGTTTTATTTGGTATTTTGTCCTATTCCTTAGTTGCTTGAAAAGTTGAAATGTACTTTGTGTTCTATTTTTGAGCCACACTTTCCAACCTTTGTCACACTGTGGAATTAATTTCTTAGTTTCCTTTGTTAGCCATGGTACAAGACTGGATTTAACCCATTTAGTGCATACTGGGGCAAAGTTTTTGAGAATGTTTAGGAACATCTCATTGAAGTGTGTGGCAGCAAATTCTAACAGCACATATTTTAATATTTTCCAGTTATATTCTGTTAAGGATTTAATAAAACGTTTATCTGTCAGTTTGTTTTTTAAGTTATGAACGTGGTTGTAAATTATGTTTATCTTGGATATTGTAAGTTCTAAAAACTTAACATGATGGTCACTGGAAGGCTACTGGCTGCCCTAATTTTGCTGGGTCTGTTACTAAGAATCCAGTCTAAGGTTGACTGTCTACCAGTATCTTTGTTGACTTTAGTAACTAATTTAATTAGCTGTGTAAAGGCATATTGGTTTATGCAATCAGATGGGGTGTTGCCATTGATAAGCTGCAAGTCTAACTTTTGGTCTCCTATTGTTGTCTCAAGTTGTATATGGTAGGATATCTAATACAGGATATTATGACAGTGGTAATGTTTTTACCTGGTAGAACATACAAGGATGTTAAAGTGTTTTCCTATTTATTTTCAGGTGTGATACAAGCAGTTATGCATTATTAAACCGTGGCATCTCCCACGCTTATGTGGTTATGTTTTGGACATTCTTGTAGATGATGGCAATTCTGCCTACCAGTTTTGTCTTGTCAAACTTAATTATAATGAAACCAGGTGGGGTAATTTCTTTGTCATTTACGTCTTCTTCATCCAGGTTTCTGTAGTTATGATTATGTCTAGGCATGTATGTCTTGAGTTTTATTGCATATGCTTTGAAGATCAATATTTAAGATGAGAAGGTTGGAATTGTTGGATTAGAGAGGAAAACAAAACTGTACATTTAATACTGTGCTGTTAGTGTGTTTTTTGCCATTTTGTAGGGGCAGGGTTTGGGAGGATGATTACACAGCTTTTTTTTTGGTGGAAATTTTATGAAGGAAAGTATGCAGACAAATGCATTTGTGCTTTAGTTTTACTGGATTTCATGTGGTAACATACTTAGATTTAAAATACTTGTAACTGAAAAAGTCCAAGCAGCTTTGCTGGTAGTGTGACTGCTGTGGGGATTGACAGACATGGTAACTGTTGGTGTAGCAACTGTGGGAATTGCATTTTTTAGGTTGGTATGGTAATTGGTAAAGAGTGATAATATACTGAGGAGGCACACTAATAGGGTTCGAGTTGGTCATTTTGTAAAATATGCAAGTTTGATTTTGCTGAAGATATTAGTTTGCACTGTAAAATGTTACTGGGCAAGAGTAGTTATAGTTACAGCAGTATGTCTAAATGGACATGCTGGGTTGCCACAGTTTAAGTAAATGAGCCAGAGATGCTAACTGTAGGGCAACTACTACTGGGTTATGTTCTTAGTGTTTTGATGCAGAAATAGTTTGGGAGATGTGTAGGGGTGGAGTTTAAATACAGAGTACGAGGGGCTGGGTTGGAATTGGGCATACAGTAGGGGAGTGGAGAGAGCCCGAGTGTAGTAGAGACCAACCACTGAATCAGAAATGTAACACTACTGAGAAAAAAACTGGGAAGATTTGGTTATAGCATAAGGTAAGAAGGTTTTCAGAAACAGCTAACTGAGTGGAACAGTATAAAACAGATAAAGACGGGGAAGGCAGAATTACAGGGAGCAGTAAACAAGCCCAGAAAGACTAAGCAGAGATTTACTTGTGTGGTTAAGTATTTAGTGTGCTAGTTGCAAGATACTGTAGTAAAGGAAGAAAAGGAGGGGATAGTCTGAAAACGAAGGTGAAAGCAAATACCTGGTCCTGATTTAGTGGTGGTTGTAACACGCAATGTAGTGAAGGTTATTTTTGACTAAACAAACCTGATTAACTGCCAATTATTACATTCTAACTGCCATATCCCAGGCTACCATGGCTAACCTGTACAAACAGTAAAGACCAGAGACCCCCCACCCCGTTTATGTACCACATCACTGTACTGTTGTGTGTAATTGCTTTCAGAGGTCTTGGGAACCAAAAATGATTGCAAGAGTTGAGTGCATTTATAACTGCTAACATCTTATGTTTCAAGGGGTGGCACAGTAGATTACGTTGCTGCCTCACAGCAAGAGATTCCCTGGTTCAATTCTCAGCTGGGGTGCCTTCTGTGTGGAGTCGGCATGTCCTTCCCTGTGTTTGGATGGGTTTCCTCCAAGTGCTCCGGTTTCCTACTACATTCCAAAGACATGCAGTAGGTGAAATGCACGCACTAAATGGGTCATAAGTATGAGTTTGCATGTGAGCGTGTGGTGCGGAAGAAATACTGTGGCAGAGCTAGCCACCTGGTGGTGTAAACCTTGGCTTTAGTTTGCCACTGTTGAAATGACACCTTGACCCCATGTGTAAAAATGGGAAAAAGGGGTTGTGGATATATGGATGGATCTCATGTTTGTGCCTTTTGGTCCATCCATTTTGTTACAAACAGAAGACCAAGCACTTTTACTCCCCAAGACACAATTCCCCAAGCAAAGTCTGAGGCATCTGTTAGAGACTGTATTAGAACTAGAAGGGAGAATGAGAGATCTGGATTCGGAAAACATGCAACTGAGAGTTGATGGTGGAACCATACAGATTATGGGTACTACTGAGTTCTTCTCATGTGGTGCTTGGCTAGAGAAATCATGAAAACTATAGATGCCTGAGAAATTCCTTAGCTGAAGCTCTGCATTGAGTTGAAAAACTTGGGGAAATTATCTAGAAACATCTGCTTTTTCCTATGGAAGAAAAGCTCTTTGAACAGAAGCATCTGTTAAACATATCTGGAATATAATACATGGATTACCTGTGAAGTGAAGGATTTAGTGTAGAAAATTCAACATAGGTAATGTCACAGTATTATGGAATGAGTCCCCAATGAGGAGAAAGGAACAGGATGTATGTGAAGAATTGCCACATGTTGATGCTCTGGAGTCTTCTATAGAAGACTGGTACAAAAGTTCAGCTGAAGTTGCACAGCAAGAATGACAACTGTGACTCAGCCAATGTTGTGAAGTGATGAGGCAATGCATTCTCATCTGAAGGAAAAGCAGATGAAGCAGGGTATATCTGAAGAGGAAATATCAAAGGAAGATGTTCTGGGACATTCTGTAGAATACTTGGAAGAAATAGAAAGCAAAGTTGCTCTCAGTCTAGAAGAAAATGATCTTGGGGAACAGCTGCTTGATTTAATACAGATGGACAGACATATTAAGATTGATTAAAGAAATAGATTACATAAAGTAAATAAGCTCCAAGATGTTAGAAGTTTGGTAAAAAGTATGAAGTAATTAGGCATATTAAGACTTAACAGGATATATTGCTGTGCAGATAGATAAAGTCTTGCTGCAAAAACACAGAGCAATAAGGAAGGGAAGAAACTAAAAATGCCACCATGGAAGCACTGAACAGAGAAAACCATAAAGCAATTAATACATGAAAGTATCACTATTTGAAGAAAATAGAAACAGGAATAGATCAAACATACTTAAGACAGACATGGTAAAAGGAATGCACAGTACCAAAATAGACCAGGATCAATTATACACTGCAGCAAATAAACTAAAAATATGAGCACAGGCAGAAAAACTTAAAAAATGTGCAGATAAATATAAAGGAAAAAACAAAAGAAATTCATTGATGACCCAAAAAAGTTTTATAAAAAAACCTTGGAAACAACGCGCATGGAGTAGAAACGTTACCAAATAACAACAGACATATTTTGGAGAAATATTTAATGAAGAAGACCCCATGAAACATAAGATGCTGGACAGATAGAAACACTGAAGGAAACAGTAAGGAGTTCTAATGTAGAGGATATGAAATGGGATGAAGCACCAGAGACATTGAAGCAAAATTAAGAAAAGCTCCTAAATGGAAAATCCTGGGCCCAGATGCAATACCTAACTCTTGGTTAAAAGTATTAACTTCTTTGCAGAGAGATTTATCCCCAACTAAGAATAACTTCTATGTGCATCCTAAAAGGATACCAACCTGGTTAACAAGAAAAATGATACTCCAAGAGTGACCCTACAAACCATTCTAAAAACTATAGACCAATAAATTGCCTTCCAATAATATACAAACTATATACTGGAATTGATACTGATAGAGTGCACAGTCATTCAGAAAAATTTATTATGACAAAGCAAAAGGGCAACAAAAGAAAGTCATATGGAAATCATTTGTTGCTACATAAAACCATAATGGAAAATTGTAGAAAGGGGAAAAATCCAAGTATGGCATGGATAATTTGCAAAAAACATTTAGCAGCATACCACATTCATGGATACACGAATGCTTACAGATGTACAAAAACATCCTACATTGATCAACTGCATCACAGTGACCATGAAAGAGTGGTAAACCACTGTGTAGCGAAAGCATGACAAAGGGCAAATTATTATCCCATGGATAAAAATTAAAATGTTGATATTCTTGGGTGATTCTTTGTCACTACTGTTTCTTTGTCTTGCCCTTAACGAATTACACTGTTTACTCAACAGATTAGGCTGTGGTTACAATTCAGTTCCCAGAAGACAGGCTTCTCACCTATTTTGTGGGTGACATAACTGAATAGTTCATCAATTGAGTTGTTAAGAAGCACAACTGTAAGTGGTTAGAACTTTCTCAGATTATACAGGAATGTCACTTGGTCATTATAAATATGCAAAAGCAACTTTTAAAGCAGAAAAACTGCAGCAACAAGAAAATATCAATCTGGGATGGAAATGTGATATAAAGGAACTTAAGCAGGCGGTAGTGTATAAATAGTTGGGAATTAATGGTGGATCGGCAATAAAACAAACACATGCAAATAAAGTTCAGTAAGGAATTCCATACAAGATTACAACTAATACTGAAAACTGCCTTGACATCCAGGTATAAAGTTCAAGCTATAAACCAATTTACTTTTCCGGTTATAACTTGCAGTTTTGGGATGACCGACTGGCCCAAAATCTACTGGATCAGTTGGACAGGAAAACAAAAAAATGCATCACACTTCCCAAATGATATATATAAAAAAAAAAAAAATCAGTGTATAACAAAGGTCATACATTCCTCATTCTGAAACATGTATGGGCCTCCTCAAAACTGATTACATACACAGGATTTGAAGTTGAGCGACTGCATAAATAACTGCTGACATTACCAGAGCAAAACATAGTGAAAGTTTTAAAACCAGAGAGGATGTTTAAAATTACTTCACTGTTTAATTTAGCAAAAGCATATCAGTATCGAGCGGGAACAGAATTCAAACCAGAAGAAGATAAAATCAGACAGCAACTGAAAGTGCCAAAAAACAAACTAAAAAAGAGCACAAAAGTTTGAGAAATCATTTTATGCTCAACTCCTGAGAGACTTGCTTGGCTACAAACATCTGCATTAGAAGCTGAAGCTAAGTGATACACACACACATACACACATATAGCATTTTATTCATCTGCTTTTACTGTATTTGTGTTTCTTCCTACTTTATTACTAGGGGGCATTAACTACAACGCTGATCTGCGATATACAACAATAAGTATCCTTTTCTGTACATTTAGTGTTTTTGAGTGTATCTGTTTTATTTTCTTAAAAAAAAAAAAAAATTATATACTTGTCTCCCGCCTTTCTAAGCTAGTAAAGTCCAGTTTTCAGGTTAGTGCTGAATTCAGGGATGTGTTACAAATCTCTGTTTGCCGATACCTTACTTGGAAAGAAGGAAGCTCTCAGTTTACCTGTGAGAGAGGGAAGCTTTGAGCAGCCTATCTGTCCCTGGAGGAGTGGTTTCAGCCCAGAAATTAGTAGTTTATTCCCCATTTTGGGCTAATTTCTCTCGCTTTCATTTCCCTGCTATAAATACTGCATTTGCCCGGTTTTGTGCACTGGGCAGCACCGGTTAGCTAGGGCAAAACTATTCCCGGCTCCACAAAGTCTCCTCTTCAATTTTTCCCTTGGAACTAGACAAACTTTCAACTTAAGCGCTCAAGCCATTCATTTCTCAGCCCGGCACTTGCTCAAAACTTACAGCAAGCACTTATAAACCCTAGCACTAGACCCTCCTGTACTGTACAGAAAGACAAGGCTCTCTATTCGACCTTACCAGCCATCCAGTAAAACAGTTCACTGCATCTATCCAGGCATGTCCAAAGAGCAGTTTCAGGTGTACTCTCCAGTCCAACTGGTGAATCTGGGCATTTTGAGGCAATGTTACAACTGCCTCATGTACACAGACAACCCCCTCCTCCTACCACCAAACACCAAGACATACGGGAGATGCAATTATACAGCCAAACTGGAGGCTAAGCTCTCTCAACCCAAGACTGGATCAGACAGTCAAAAGGAGAAGGGAAATACTTGCATCACATTACCAGTCTCACACAGACCCATTAAAGCAGCACTGGCAAAAAACACACATAAATACATGAAAACATACTCAGAGGCTCTAAATAAAAATCTGCAAAACCAACAGAGACCTCCAAAACAAACATCCAAGCAACCTCCACCCCCCAACACAAACCATGAAACACATACTTCACAAAACCAGTGTGCCATGCAATCACAGCCCCTTAGGCAAAACAATATACCCAACATACTAGTAATAGGTGACTCTATAGTCAAGCATACTGATGTCCCACTAACTAGGCTGAATAAGGAGAAGGTTACTGTTAGTTGCCTGTCAGGTGCCAGGATCCGCCACATAACACAAGCACTCAGGTCACTCGAAAACAAGTACAAATATGACTACGTCATTGTCCATGTTGGTGTGAATGACCTGAGCCATACCTCCCTAGACTACATGAAAAAAGACATGGAAGAGCTCTCTGATCACGTAGCCCAGGACGGAATGACCCTGAGCCTGAGTAGCATCCTGCCCTCACCAAGAATGATACCACGATATAAAGAAAAAATTCTCGACTTCAACAATTGGCTAAGTTTCTGGTGTCATTCAAAGGGGATCCAGTGTCTGTCCACCTGGGATGACATGCTCGACAAGCCATGCTGCTTCGCTAGAGATGGCTTGCACCCGTCACCCTTAGGCTTTCAAATACTGGCCAAGGCTCTTGCTACCCCCATAGTGCCTTTTTTAGGCAAGGCTCAAAAGACAAACCACCGCCGTAAATAGCACAAGTAACAAAAAACTGAGGGTAATGCTCAATGCCAGAAGTCTAAACCTCAAAATACATGCACTCGAGGCACTCCTCAGTATGGAGAAAATCGATATATATGCAGTAAATGAAACAGAGTTTAAGGCTCCAGAGAGCACCCCAGCACTACCAGGATACAACTCATACCATAGAACCCAAACCAAAATACAAAAGGAGGAGGCGTATCCATTTTCAAAGATACCCACACCTCCAGGTTAGTGGCACAGCACAACGATTCAGAGATCATCCATGTGCAACTAACAACGGGCAAAACTGCAACTCAAATTGTAGCTTGCTACAGATCACCCACCATGCCCCAGGACCCCCATTCCATGTTTCCGGAAACACTGGGAAACAAACGTCCTACCAAACACCCTAATACTGGGTGATTTCAATTACCCAAACATTAACTGGGGGAACTACTCAAGTACTAACTCCCTTGCCCAACATTTCCTAGAATTTATAAACTCAAAAGCACGGTTCAACTGGTCAACACCCCCACCAGAGGTGACAATAACATATTGGACCCGGTCATCACCAACATGGGCGACCGGTGTTCCACACTGGAAGTCAACCCCTCGCTGGTTAGATCTGACCATAAAAAAATCACTTTGGATATCCACATTCCACCCCCACCCCCGGACAAGAAAACCACCGTGAAAAACTTTTCAAAAGCAAACTTCACATTAAGACAGAGGTGGAAAATTTCAAAGCCCCCATGCTAAAGGATAACGCTGTCCAAGCTGCACAATCTTTTACTAATGCATTCTACGGGCACCTACAAGAATGCATGGATCATGCCATCCCAAGCAAAACCAAGACTCGCTCCTCCAAGAAAAGGAAACCATTCTGGTGGACTCCTGCCTTAAACAAGCTATACAACAGAAAGAGGAAATTAGTACAGGAAAGAGTAAAATCCCAAGAAGAGAAGACATCCCTGATCAGTGTCAGCAAGCAACTACAAACCCTCAAAATCATCCAAGGCGAGCTTTGAAAGAAAAATTGCCAAGGACTCCAAAGATAACCACAAGGCATTCTTTAGCTATGCCAAGAATCAAAGTGGCAATGCTTAGTTCTGCTTAGAGTTGGTGCAGAATGGCAAAAAATACACTGAACCGACCGATATCGCCAACATCCTGGCAGACAGGTGCAGCGCAAACTTCTCCCCCTTCCACCCCCCAAAAGGGCCCATAACCATACCAGAAGAATGCAGAGTCCCTGAAATTACAGACACTCAGGTTAAAACAGCCTTCCCCAAAGCCAAAAACACAGCATCACTGGGACCGGACAGTGTCCCAGGCTGCGTCCTACAAGAGCTCAAAGACTAACCCCTCAACTAAACACACTGTTCAAACTCTGCCTCTCCACAGGCTACGTACCTATAGAGTGGCGTACAGCAATGGTTATTCCGCTCCACAAAGGTGGAGCCACAACAGACCCCGGGAACTATCACCCTATACGCCTGACTAGCTTGGTCTACAAGGCTATGGAGCACATCATCATGGAACTGATTAACAGAAACATTGGGAACCTCCAAACACTGGACCCTACCCAATTCGGCTTTGTTAAGGGCAGATCATGCCTCCTAAACCTGGTGGACTTCTGTGAGACAGTTACCAAGGCTATAGACGAGGGAAAGGTGGTACACAGCCTACCTAGACCTCACCAAGGCCTTTGACACCATTCCCCATTCTGGTATTACAGACAAGCTCACTAGCCTGAACATACACCCCTACATCACAAGATGGGTTGCCAACTGGCTCATGGACAGAACCCACATGGTGAGAGTTGCGGGAGCTAGGTCCGACTAAACTGGTTACAAGTGGCGTTACCCATCAGTCCTAGGACCCCTCCTGTTCGGCATATATTTCTCAGAGGTACAGGCAAGCACAGGAGGACTATGGCTGACCAGGTTCGCAGACAACTACAAACTAGGGGCTATAACTGACTCTCTGGCTGACACAGACATCCTCCAAAAGGGTCTCACTGAGACAGACATGGTGTCAAAATCATGGCCTCAAGCTAAATGCCAAAAAGTGCATAGTCCCCTTTTGAAAAAAACAAGTACCCACAAACTACAAACAGCTGGTAGTCCCCTAAATACAGAAGGTGTAATAAGGGATCTGGGGATCCAAGTAGATGGTAATCTCACCTTTGATAATCACATTGCCAAAGTGGTTAGAAAATCCTTCTACGTGGCCCACCTAATCACAAAAGGGTTTGCATCCAAATCAAGAGGTCATTGTGCCTCTCTACTCATCAGACCCATCATAGAGTACAACGCCCCATTTGGGATGTACCTTACAAGACACCAGCAACAGCTGGAAAGACCACAGAAATACCTCATTAAGAGGATCACTGGCCTCAAACAGATGCCCTATGCAGCTCGACTGAAGAAACTACAGCTGTACTCAGTTGCATACCACCTACTCAGAGGTGATCTCTGCCTGACATACAAGGCCATGTCCAACCAGAATTGATGGACATGCTCCACCTAAAGAAAACCTTATTCCCTCGAGCCACACACTCTAGGGATCTAAACCTCACCACAACAATAAACAGGATGTGCTGGAGGGATAGATTCCTGTCGCAGAGACTTCCCATGCTTTGGAACAAGATCCCAATCTACATTAGGCAGAGGCCCTCATTAACACTCTTCAATTGAAACCTTGACGAGTGGATGGGAAACAAAGTTTACCTCTGGGATCACTTCAGTGGCTCTGCTGGACAGAGGCACAGGGAACTAATCTAAGGGGGCGGCAAAAGCCAACACATTCTGGCTAGGCTTATAAATGCGTTCGGGCAGATAGCCTAGTACCTACCTATGAACAATACAACTCAGATGAGAAGGAAAGAAATGTGGAAAAGTCATACATATTGTGGCAAGTACAAAAATCTCCTGAATAAAACTCAAGTTAATAAGGATTTAACACAGGAATGGTTAAGGACAGGCAAATTAAAACCAAAATATAAAAGGCTGACAACAGCAGCCCAGGATAGTGGGCTACATGTTGGTTTACAAAGTCCATTAAACATATGGGAGAAACCAGACAAATGCAGGTTCTACTGAACATAAGGGATAAAAACACAAATGCACCTTCTGTAAAAACAGTCGCACATCTTACGCTGGATTTGATAAACTCATGGCAGTAGGCCTGTACACTGAAAGGCACAATAATCTGGCAGGACTGTTGCACTGGAAATTGTGCAAACACTACAGTATTGAAATAGGCGAGATACATTGGAAACCTGCCACAAAGTAGAGAATTATGAAGTTTATATGACATGAGATCACCAATTACCAACAATTCAAAAAATAGATACAGGAAAACCAGATAAAGTAACCCAGGAAAAAAAAAGTCACTGAAATAGCAAACCCCCAGTTATTACAGTGTCTTACTTAAAGAAACAGAATCATAAAATACAAGATGTGCTGGCAGAACAGAGCATAATATGGAAGAAAGATACTCAAACAGTTCCAATAATAGTAGGTGCAACAGATCTAGTAAAGAAGAATTTACAGTCGTATTTAGATATACTGCCGATACATGCAACTCCATATGAACTGCAGGAGTTATCCATTCTGGGCACACTGTGTGTTGTGAACAGCACTTTTGGCTAACAAAGATGGAAATGATACTAATTTCATGACCTTTGATCATACTCTGACTTAGGAATGGTGTCCATTCCAGTTATGGTATTAGCAACTCAAAATAGTGAGGCACACTGATGTCCCGTTCACTAGGTTGAATAAGGAGAAAGTAACAGTCAGCTGCCTATCAGGCGCCAGGATCCGCCACATAACGCACACACTCGGGTCCCTCAACATTTACAAATACGACTCTGTCACTGAACATGTGGGTGTGAATGACCAGAGATGCAAGTCCCTGGACTACATGAAGAGAGACATGGAGGAGCTCTCGGATTATGTAGCCCAGGCAGGTATGACCCTAGCCCTGAGCAGCATCCTACCATCATCCAGAATGATACCACAGTACAAGCAGAAAATGACTGATTTCAACAACTGCCTGTTTCTGGTGTCATTCTATGGGGATCCAGTATCTGTCTGGCTGGGATGACATGACTGACAGACCTCGATGCTTTGTCGGAGATGGCCTGCATCTGTCACCCCTGGGCTTCCGGATACTGGCCAAGGCTCTTGCCACCCCTATAGTGCCTTTTTTAGGTGGTGTTCCAAAGACCAAATTACCACAGTAACAGCCACAAACAAATGTAATCTGAGGGTCATGCTGCTCAACACTAGAAATCTAAATCTCAAAAGGCACTCGCTCGAAGCACTCCTTAAAATGGAGAACATTGACATTTGTGCTGCAACAGAGACCTGGTTCAAAGTAGCAGAAAACACCCCTGCACTACCAGGATATAACTCATTCCACACCTTTCGGCTCCAGAACTTGGACAGAAGCTCCAAAGGCCGTGGTGTTTCCATATTCATAAAGGATGGGCACACCTCCAGACTAGTAGCCCAACAACGGATTTGAGATACTTCAGGCGCAGCTAACATTGGGTAAGACAGCGATTCAGGTCACAACCTGCTATAGGTACCCAACCATGTCCCAAGACTCACACTCCATGTTCCTAAGCATCCTGGAGAATATTTAGGGTGCAACCTAACACTCTCATACTGGGCGACTTCAACTACCCCTCCATTAACTGGGAAAACTACACATGTACCAATACATTTGCCCAACGTTTTCTGGAATTCATTAATTCCAATGCCCTGTACCAGCTTATTCTTACCTCCACTAGAGGTAGCAGCATCCTTGACCTGGTCATTACTAACATGGGTCACCATTGCTCTACATCAATAGTCAACGCCTCCCTGGTTAGATCAGACCACAAACTAATCACCTTGGAAATCCACCTCCCTCCCACCCCCTCCACAAAGGTACCCATCATGAAAAACTTCTCCAAAGCTAAGTTTGGGCTCCTAAAAACAGAGGTGGCTAACTTCGCAGCACCCATGCAAATGGAGATCAGTTGCATGACTGCCAAATCAAACTACAACTGAAGGAGGAAACTGATGAGGAATAATGTGAAGTCCCAAGACTGGAATAACCCCCTTATCAGCCTCAACAAAAAGTTGAAATCCCTCATCAAATCCTCTAAAGCTAGCTATGAAAACAGAATTGCAGCAGAAAGTAAAGACAACCACAAGGTCTTCTATAGTTATGTAAAGAATCTCCACGACAATACGCAGATTTGCTCTGAGCTACTGCACAATGGTACCCTCCTATACTGAGCCAACAGATATTGCCAATATACTGGCCAACAAATTCAGTGCCAACTTTACCCCTCTCTCCCCCGAAGGGACCAGTCACAATACCAGTAAATTACTAGGCATCCAGTATTTCTGCAGCACAGGTTAAAACAGCACTGTCCAAGGCCAAGAATATAGCTTCTATGAGACCTGACAATATCCCTGGTTGTGTTCTACACGAACTGGCACCTCACCTGTGTGCCCTGTTCAATCACAGCCTCACCTCAGGCTTTGCCTCTAATGAATGGCGCACTGCTACAGTCATCCCTCTCCACAAATCAGGAACGACTACAGACCCTGGGAACTATCACCCCATTTGCCTGACGAGTCTGATGTGCAAAGCTATGGAACACATCATCATGGACCTAATAAACAAGGATATAGGTAATCTCCAAACTCTGGATCCCACACAGTTTGGTTTTGTGAAGGCTAGTTCATGCCTTGATCAACTTCTTTGAGTCAGTCACCAGAGCTGTGGATAAAGGCAAGGTGGTTCATACAGCCTACCGTGATCTGGACAAGGCCTTTGATGCCATTTCCCACTCAGGAAACACAGAAAAACTCACTAAGCTAGGCATCAACCCCTATATCACTAGGTGGGTTGCAAACTGGCTCACAGGCAGAACCCACAGTGTGAAAGTAGCTGACTCCAAGTCAGACTGCCGACCAGTCACAAGTGGAGTTCCACAGGATTCGGTCCTGGGTCCTCTCCTGTTTGGTATCTACTTCTCTGAAGTACAGGCCAACACGAAGGGACTCTGGCTGACAAAGTTCACAGACTATTGCAAGTTGTGAGCTATTATTAACTTCTCAAGTGATGTTGACATCCTACAGAAAAGCCTCATCGAGACCAAAGACTGGTGTCAGAAAGTACAGTTGTGTACCTACCATAAATGTAGATGAACGAATGTATTCACTGTTGCAGTCATTACAATTGGGTTATCCTACTGGCAGGCTACCCGCAGTCGGCCAGAGTTCCAAAGTCTAGGTCCGGCGTCGGTTGCTATCGCCTCCTCCCTGACATCAGTGTGCCAGGGGTATAAAAGATGCAGCAGACACCATTTTCTTCAGTTTTTCTTGCCCCAGATGTCAGGTGCCCCTAAAATGGAAGGCTAAATTATGCCAATAAGCATGCCTGCACAAAAAACAACTTTTCCTTCATCTATAAGCAAATACACCACATAGGTTGTGTAGAGGAGAGAAGTACAGTTAAGTCCCAGCAAAGGAAAAGGGGGATGGTGGGAGGGTAACCTGGACTGCAACAGTGACTACACTAACATCTACATTTATGGTAGGTACACAACTGTACTATGTTCATCGTGTTTCACTGTTGCAGTCATTACAATTGGGTTGAATCCCAAAGCTAAGGTTGGGAGGCTGGCTAAATAGAATTAGGTGAGGCTATAAGGCCCGGCAGAACTGCAGTGGCAAAGCCCGCCCTGGATTTAGAGTACAGAGGTAAGTGACAGTGCTTTGTAAAAGTATGCACTGAACTCCAAGTTGCAGCCTCTAAGATGTCTTTGGTTGGTACTCCTCTGAGGAAGGCTGATGAAGTGGTTGCTGCTCTGGTTGAATGTGGCCTAATGGCCTTAGGCACTGATTTGCCATGCTGTGAATTACAGAAACGAATGCAGTGGCCTATCCATTCTGAAATAGTCTGCTTTAAGATAGGCTTTCCTTGTGACCCTGCAGCATATGCCAGTAGAAGTTGTTCAGTCTTTCTGAAAGCTTTGGTTCCGTCCAAGTAGAAGCGTAGCTGCCTGTGAATGTCCAAAGAATGCAGAAATCTCTCACCCTTATTCCGTGGGTTTGGATAAAAGGTAAGCAAATTAACTGTTTGGTTAAGGGCCACACTGGACACTACCTTAGGCATAAATGTAGGGTTTGCCCTCAGAGAAACCCTGTCAGGATGGAAAATGATAAAAGGTTCCACAGCCGTCAGTGCCTGTAACTCTGAGACTCGTCTAGCAGAGGTTACTGCTATGAGCAGAGCTGTTTTCCAGGATAAGAATTTTATATCAGCTGCAGAGGCTGGCTCAAACAGAGGCAGTGTAAGTTTTTCCAAGACATAGCTGAGGTCCCATGCAGGTATTGGTGCTCTCCTTGGAGGTCTTATGTTTTTGGCCCCTCTGAGGTACTGCCTTAGTAATGGATGAGAAAAAATAGGTGGTTCTGTATTGTAATGAGCTGAAATGGCAGAGGCATGACACTTAATTGATGAAAAGGAAAGGCCTTTATCCAAGCATCTCAGTTAAGTATTGCAAAATCTGAGGAATATTTGTACAATCGTGTCAAAACCTTGTGCCTGGTTCCAAGCACAGAATCTTTTCCATTTTTCTGCATAAGATTTTCTGGTGCTAGGCCTTCTGGCCTCCAAAATAACATCCATCACTGCTTTAGAGAGAAGTGTGTCTTGAACAGCTACATTATCCGCCATGCTGCCAGGTTTAAGGTCCTGAGTTGGCTGTGCAGTATCCGACAGTCTTGTTGGGTCAATAAGTGAGGAATTTGAGGTAATGCCCAAGCTGGGCATCGAGACAAGCTCTTTAGAACTGGTTACCAGTGCTGGCGGGGCCAGTCTGGAGCAATCAGCATCATTTTTGGTTTCTCTTGTCTGACCTTGAGAAGTACCTTGGGGAGGAGAGGTAGAGGAGAAAAGGCATAAACTGTTAGGTTTTTCCAGCTGAAAGATAGGGCATCCACTTTTCCATGCTTGCTTGTGATAAGTCCTTGTGCAGAATTTCTGTAGTTGTGAGGGGAGGCAAATAGGTCTATGTCCGGGCATCCCCAGTTCCTTATGCTGAAGACTTGTGGATCCGATTTCCACTCGTGGGGATCAATTAGGTTTCTGCTTAGTTCAGCTGCCAGGGTATTTGTCCTTCCTGGAAGGAATTGTGCTTGCAGATGTACTTGTTAAGTCAATGCTGTGTCCCACAAGTTCATGGATAGCATGCTGAGAGGGTAGGAATGTGTGCCTCCCTGCTTATGTACCACATGAGACTGTAGCATTGCCAGTCTTTATCAGTAGTTGTCCTGGATGAAGTAGATCCTTGAAGGCTGTCAGGGGATTCTGAACAGCTAGCATCTCTTTTTGATTGATATGTAGATGCATTTGACTTGCGGACCATGTGTCCTGAATACATCTTCCTGCCATATGGGCCCCTCAGGCATAATCTGATGCATCTGTTGTCAGTGTCTGCCTGGCTGTGGGCAAGGTGAACGGCTGTCCTGTGTTGTGGTGACAAGCTTTTGCCCACCATCGAAACTCCTGTTGCAGGCAGGGAATGAGGGTAATTAATGTTTCCAGGCTGTGGTAATGTTGAGTCCAAACACTTTTTAGATACCATTGAAGTTTCCTCATATGCAGTCTTGCATATGGAATTAGCAGAATGCAGGATGTCATGAAACGCAAAGCCTGCAGAATTTTTCCTGCAGATAACTGGGTCTTTGTTGCCAACATTTTGAAATAAGTAGTCAGTTGTCTGTGTTTGTCTGGCGTGAGATAAGCCATCTGGGCAGTTGTATTTAAGCCTGCACCCAGGAATATTATCTCTTGAGAGGGTATGAGTTTTGATTTCTTTTCGTTTACTGTGTACCCTAGACCTGTTAGTAATCTTTTTACAAACACCAGATGCTGTAGTAGAAAGTCCTTGTTCTCTGCTTGAATAAGGCAGTAGTCCAAGTAAGGATATATTTGTATTCCTCTGTCTGCAAAATGCAATTACTGGTGCCAGGCATTTTGTGAAGACCCTGGACGCAGTAGACAAGCCAAAGGGCAGTGCAGAGAATTGGTAGTGCATTGAGCCAGCTATAAATCTGAGGAATCTTCTTCATGATTGCCTGATTGGGACATGCAGGTATGCATCTTTTAGGTCTAAAGTCACAAGCCGAGCCTTCTTGCCCAGCATGGGCAGAAGCTGCTGCAGAGTTAACATTTTGAATTCTGGAATATCCAGGAATGTGTTTAGGATAGACAGGTCCAGTACTGGTCTCCAGGCTTTGCCCTTCCTGGGCACCAAGAATAGCTTTGAGTAGAATCCTAGTCCCTGCTCTTGCTGTGGTACTAGCTGAATGGCTCATGTCCATGAGGTTTGAAACTTGTTTTTGTGCCTCTGCCCATTGATTGCGTGTCAGGTCTGGCATACCGTTTTGCCTTGGCAGGGTGTGAAAGTGGAACCTGTAGCCTTGTGATACGATATTTAAGACCCATTTGTCCTGGGTGATCATGTGCCAATTTTGTAAAAAAAAGTGCTAGTTTTCCCCCCAAAAGGGCTGCCAGAAGATAAGTGCTTGGTGCTGGCAGTGGAAAGTCATTGAGACTGTTTCCTGTATGGCTGTGATTTTTCCTCTCCGCTTTTGGAGGAAGAAGCACCCCATTGTTTAGGCCTGTATGAGCCCTGGGGCTGTGATCTGCCTCTGTGGCCTGTCTGACAGTGGAAAGGACCAATTCTTTGTAGGCCAGTTTCTGCTAAATCTGGGAGGCTGTACCTGCAAGACATCCTTGACTGTTTGCATAAATTTAGCTTTGTCCTCCATTTTCTTCAACACCTCTTCTGCTTTAACACCAAACAAGGTATCATGCTGTAATGGAGCATCTAAAAGTTTTGCTTAAACATAAGGCAGATTCTGTTCTTTTAACCAAGCATGCCTCCTAATGACAGAACCCGTAACAGCGGCCCTGCAGGAGGCCTCTGGATAATCAAAACCACATTGCAAAGTATGCTTTCCCACTTGTTCAGCTGCATGCAATAAATCCTGCATGTCTTTGTTTTCTGCACATTCTAAATTTGCCAACATTTTCTGTTTAAGCAGTGACATAAGATATTGCTGATATTTAAGCATATGAAACTGACAATTTAAAGCTCTTACAACCAAGGTAGCAGAAGTATACATCTTTTTCCCTCATCTGTCCAGGGACCTTGAATCCCTATCACAGGGGATAGGGTTTTTTGCAGTGAAAGCCTTGACCCCTTTGGGACCCCGAGAGATCATTTCTGAGTCAGCAGCAGGTTTTTATAAAGAAATTTATGTGAATCAGGAACCCTGTAGTATGTGTCTGGCTTAACAGGAGCTGGTGGTAAAATACATCTACAATGTCTAAAACAGGAGTTATAGCAAGGGGTCTGTGCTGAGGTAAGAAAAGGAAGTCTCTGAGCCTTTTCTTAGATTCTGAGTAATCTTGGCTCTCCCAGTGGAAATGCTCCCTCATAGTATGCAGGGTCTCCCCAAAAGAATAATCTTCAGGAGGAGAGGCTGAAGGGATAGATTCTTCAGCATCAGAATCCTCATAGGGAGGAAGAGAATATTCCTGTTCAGAAGAGGAATCAGAGGAAATGGAAACATGATCTGAAGATTCATATTCTATCTCTTGCCTAGGCCTATCAGGAGGGGTATGGGAACCCCTGATCAAAGTAATTAGGTCTTCGGCAATTTTAAGCATCTGTTTTTTAGGCATGGTGGCCTGTCCGGGAGAATGCTGTACCTGTTTCTTTGTCTTTAGAGCTGCTTTAGTCTTTGCCTTTGAAGCTGAAGTAGGTTTCACATATAACTGTGTAGGCCTGAGAACACCCTCAGAAACTGATGTCTGCTTAGCGGCTCCGGACCCATCTGAGAGAATAGTTTCCGAGTGTCCAATACTTTGAGTTTCCAGAGGCCTAGTCAGCTCCATGTGGGAGTCTGAAGCGGCCTGTGGCTCTGAGGCAGCAGGCGTCAGGGGCTGCGAAAGCGCCTGAGAAAAGGCGACAGGCCTAGCAGAAGCCTCGTCGGTTTTGGACCTCGGATGCCTGTCCTTTTCTTTTTCTTTGCACTTTTTATAAACTCCAGTAGTTGGCTGTTTCGACGGCATTATATAATTGAATCTTCTGCCAAAGTAATGAAATGCAAAATCGTACCGACGCTCAACAGTGCGTTGGTTAAATCTAGCACAAAATCGACAACTAGCAACGCTGTGGTCAGGGCCTAGGCAAGGAATACAGTAAGAATGAAAAACCTTGTGAGGTATTTGCTTCCCACAAGAAATACAATTAACTTTTTCTGACATCAGTCTGGAGCAAGAAAAAAAGCTTCCTCAATGGGGTACTTAGCTTTAATGAAGACTTCGGATCTGAAATTCGAATTTGAAAATCTCAGGAGTCGGCCGACCGGCACTTGCGAACTGCTTTTGCTTCGGGCACCACGTGGCAAGAAAGACTGAAGAAAATGGCGTCGGCTGCATCATTTATACCCCTGGTGCACTGACGTCAGGGAGGTGGCGACAGCAACTGTCGCCGGACCTAGACTTTGGAACTCTGGCCGACTGGGGGTAGCCTGCCAGCAGGATAACCCAATTGTAATGACTGCAACAATGAAACGCAGTGAACATCCATGACCTTAATCTCAATGCCAAAAAATGTGTCATCCTGTTTGGAAAAAAAAAAAAACTGTTCCCATGAATTACCACATCGATGGTAGTCCACTGAAAGTACAGTTGTGTACACTTACCATAAATGTAGATATTAGAGTGTATTCTCTGTTGCAGTCATTACATTTGGGTTATCTGCTTGCAGGTAGCCCTCAGTTGGCCTAATTAAAGTTGCGTCCTGCGTCGGTTGCTGTCCCTTCTTCCATGACGTCAGGTCGTCAGGGGTATAAAGCTTGCAGCCGATGCTATTACATCAGTTTTTTTTGCCCCAGATGTCAGGTGCCCCCCTAATGGGAAGCAATTAAATATAAAAGTACAATGATATACTGCCAACAAAAAAGCAAATACATGAAAAAGGCTTTTAAGCATAATAAAGGAAAGTAGGTATTTATCCAAAAGAAGTTAGGGGGCTGGAGGGAGGGTAACCAGGACTGCAACAATGAATACACTCCAACATCGACATTTATGTTAAGTGCACACAACTGTACTATGTTCTTCATGTTTCACTGTTGCAGTCATTACATTTGGGTAGATCCCCAAAGCTATGGTTGGGAGGAGGAATTCTGATAGCATTAGGACCAGCTATAAGGCCCTGCAAGACTGCAGTGGCAAAGCCAGCTCCAGATTTAGAGAAAATTGGCAAATGATAATGCTTGGTGAAAGTAAGTACAGAACTCCAGGTAGCAGCTTCTAGGACGTCCCTGGTAGGGCCGCCTCTGAGAAAGGCTGCAGAGGTAGATGCAGCCTGGTGGAGTGAGGTCTGATCCCCTGGGGGATAGGTTTTCCATGGTGCTTATAGCAGAAATGAATGCAATGGCCTTTCCATTTAGAAACTGTTTGCTTTGAAATAGCCTTCCCCTCTGCCCCTGCAGCAAATGCCACCAGCAGTTGTTCAAATTTCCTTTGAGGTTTAGTCCTGTCCAAGTAGAATCTAAGATGTCTGTGCACATCTAAGGAATGCAGTATCCGTTCCCCTTTGTTCTGTGGATTGGGAAAGGTTGGCAAATGAATGGACTGATTAAGAGCCACACTGGATACTACCTTGGGCATGAAGGATGGACTGGTTCTGAGGGACACCCTGTCCGCATGAAACATGATGAAAGGCTCCACTGCCATAAAGGCCTGTAATTCAGATACCCTTCTACCTGAAGTGATTGCTAAAAGGAAAGCTGTTTTCCAAGAAAGAAATTTTAAGACCGCAGTAGCAGCTGGCTCGAAAGGAGGTAGAGTGAGTTTCTCCAAAACAAAGTTACGGCCCCAGGCTGGGGTTGGAGCTCTCCTGGGTGGTCTCAAATTTTTGGCCCCTCTGAGGAACTGCTTGAGCAGTGGATGAGAGAAGAGGGGAGGTTCTGTATTATAATTATCTGAAATGGCTAAGCTGTGGATTTTAATGGAGGAAAAGGCCCTTGTGAAGCATCTCGGTTAAGTATTGTAAAATCTGAGGTAAATTGGGCACTGCTGTGCTCATCCCTTGAGACTGGTTCCAGGCACAGAATCTTTTCCATTTTTCAGCACAAGATTTTCTAGTACTAGGCCTCCTCGCCTCTAAAATGATATCCATCACAGGTTTACTGAGGGATGGTAAAGGAGAAATTATGTAATTAGCCAGGCTGCAAGGTTCAGTGTTAGAATCTGAAAGTGCAGAATCTGGTTCTCCTGCTGAGACAACAGGGAAGGAGTCTGAGGCAGGTGCCATGGAGATAACTGTGACACACTGCACAGGAAGGGGATACAAGTGTTGGCGTGGCCAGTCTGGAGCAATCAAAATCATCATTGGTTTGCCCTGTTTGATTTTTAGTAGTACTATGGAGAGCAGAGGCAGAGGGGGGAAGGCATAGATGGATAGGTTTTGCCAGCTTAAGGACAGAGCATCCACTTTCCAGGCTTGTTTGTGGGGAGACCTTGTGCAAATTTTGTCTAATTAGTAGTTATGGGGAGAGGCAAACAGGTCTATATCTGGGGCTCCCCCATTTGCTTGTCAACATGTTGAAAATCCTTGGTTCCAGTTTTCACTCGTGTGGGTCCATGAGGTTTCTGCTTAGTCTGTCTGCAAGTGCATTTAATTTTCTTGGCAGGAATTGAACTTGTAGGTGCACTTGGTAGCTCAAGGCTGTGTTCCACAATGCCATGGCTAGTCTCTGCAGAGGGGGTAAGAATGTGTAACCCCCTGCTTGTTTATGTACCACATAACAGTGGTGTTGCCGGTCTTTACCATTAGTTGTTCTGGAAGAATGTGGTCCTTGAAGGCTGTCAAAGCATTCTGTACAACTAACATTTCTTTTTGATTGATATGCAGGTGCATTTGACTTGGGTTCCATTTGCCCTGAATGCACTTCCCTGACAGGTGAGCCCCCTATGCATAGTCTGAGGAGTCTGTTGTTAGGGTTTGGGCGGCAGGGGGTGGTGAGAAAGGTAGTCCCTTGTTTTGGTAGAAGGCCTCTGCCCACCGAAGGAACTCTAGGCGTAGGCAAGGTATGATAGGAATTATTGCTTCTAGATCCTGAGAATGTTGACACCATAGTCTTTTTAGATACCACTGTAGTTTCCTCATATGCAGTCTTGCATATGGAATTAGAAGAATGCAGGAGGCTATGAACCCCAAGGCTTGCAGTATTTGTCTTGCAGATAGCAGGGTTTTTGTGGCCACTTGTCTGAAGTAGGTTGTCAAATTAATTTGTTTCTCTGGCGTGAGAAGCCATCTGGGAAGTTGTATTCAAGCTTGCTCCCAGGAATAGAATTTGTTGACATGGTACCAGGTGCGATTTCTTTTCGTTTATGGTGTACCCCAGACAATTTAGAACCCTTTGTACAAAGGCCAGATGATTCAGAAGAATGTCCTGGCTTTCTGCCTGAATTAGACAATCGTCCAAGTATGGGTATATTTGAATATTTCTTTGCCTGCAAAATGCAATAACTGGAGCGAGGCACTTCGTGAATACCCTGGGCGCAGTAGATAAGCCAAAGGGCAGTGCAGAGAAATGATCGTGTTTGTAGTCTGCTTTGAAGCGTAGGTATCTTCTGCAAGATTCCCTGATTGGGATTGTGCAGGTATGCTTCTTTTAAACCTAGTGTTGCCAACCAGGCATCTTTGCCTAGCATAGGAAGTAATTGGTGAAGAGTCAGCATCTTGAATTTTGGAATCTCCAAAAAGGTGTTTAGACAGGTCCAGGATAGGGCGCCATGAATGGTCTTTTCTGGGTACCAGGAATGTCTAGAGTAGAAATTTTGTCCCTTTTCCTCTTCTGGTACCAGCTGAATAGCCCCCATGCTTAAGAGAGAAAATACTTGTTTTTGGGCCTCTGCCCACTGATTTGGGGGTAGGTCCGGCCACCCGCTTGGTGATGGCAACATGGGGAAGAAAATCTGTATCCCTGGGACACTATTTAAAACCCATTTGTCCTGGGTAATGACTTCCCATTTCTTTGCATGAAGAACAACCTTTCCCCCCCAAAGGGGCAGTCAGTTGATAAATGCTTGTAAATTTTAAAAGGAAGTCATTGAAACTGTTTACCATAGGGGGGAGTCTTATTATTCCCAGATTTGGAAGTGGAGCCCCCCCCCCCCCCCTGCTTAGTCCTGCATGTTCCCTGGGACTGAAACCTGGGTTTTTTGCTGTGTCTGGGTTTGGCTTGAGAAGACCTGGACAGGGCTGGAAAGGACCAATTCTTAGAGGGCCAGTGCCTACTAAATCTAGGAGGCTGAACTTGTAAGAAATCTTTAACAGTTTGAATAGATTTAGCTTTATATTCCATCTTTTTAAGAACTTCCTCAGCCTTGTTGCCAAACAAGCGGCCCTGATTTAAGGGAGCATCCAACAATTTAGCTTTAACATGATCACGCAAAGATTGCTCCTTAAGCCAAGCATGCCTTCTGAGCACTGACCCAGTAACAGCAGCCCTGCAAGAGGACTCTAATGAATCAAAACCACATTGCAAAGTATGCTTTCCAACTTGTTCAGCAGAATGCATTAAATCCTGTAATTCTTTATTCTATTTTCCACACAATCATGAATCATCATTTTCTGTTTAAGCAATCCAATAACATGTTGCTGATACTTTTAACATATGAGACTGGCAGTTTAAAGCCCTAATGGCCAAGGTTGCTGAAGTGTAAACGTTCTGACCCCCATCTATCCCCAGCGTCCTGGAATCTCTATCAGAAGGGGTAGGATTTTTAGCAGAAGCAGCCTTAATGCCCTTGGGCCCCTGTGAAATAGTCTCAGGATCAGCAATAGGATTTTTAAAAAGGAACTTGTGGGACTCAGGGACCCTGTAGTATGTCAGATTTTCTGGGAGCAGGAGGCAAGGAATAAGGGGCTAAACAAGATTCCGAAAAAGCATCATCAACAATGTCTAGTACAGGAGTAACAGCTAAAGGCCTATGCTAAGGTAGAAGGAAATCCCTAAGCCTCTTTTTAGAATCAGAAAAATGCTGGCTTTCCCAGCGGAAATGCTCCCTTAGAGTATGTACGGTTTCCCCAAAAGAAATATCCTCAGGAGGGGAAGCAGAGAGAATGCAGTCCTCTGCATCAGAATCTTCATAAGTAGATGAGGGCAAATTCAGATCATCAGAAAAAACAGAATCCTTGTCAGAAGATTCATAATCAACTTCAGTCCTAGGCCTCTTAGAAGGGGGTTTTGGCTACTCCTGATTAGAGTTATTAGATCTTCAGCCATTCTTATTTGTTTTTTAGGCATAGAGGCCTGAGCATGTGGCCTGGGCGTCATTTTTTTTTAGGCATGGTTCAAGATTTAGGCCTAAGTATAGAAGATGGCGTTGGTTTAATATACAAGTCAGTACACCTGAATACACCCTCAGAAGCCAGTGCCGGCACAGCGGCTCCAGACCCATCCAAGGTAGACACATCCGTGGGTTCCATAGTTGAAGCATCTCGCGGCATACCGGACTTCGAGTGGGTCTCAGTAGTGGCCTGCGAATCAGAAGTAGCGGGCATCAGGGGCTGGGAAAGCACCTCACTGAGTACCGACGAACTGGCGACTGGCTTAGAAGTGTCATTGGCAGTTTTGGACCTCGGCGGCCTCTCTGTCTTTATCTTTGCATTTTTTCAGAATCCCGGTAGTCAGATGACTAACTGATGACATTTCTGGATAATTAAACAGAGAACCAAAATATTTAGAGACGGAAATATACAGACGACGGACAGTTCGCTAATTAAATAAAGCACAAAACTGACAGCAAGGTACGTCGTGGTCAGGGCCTAAAGCAAGGAATACAGTACGAATGAAAATCTTTATGGGGTATTTGCTTTCCACAAGTAATGCAATTATTAACTTTTACTGACACTGGTAAGGAGCAAGAAAAAGTTTCCCCAATAGGGTACTTAGCTTTAGTTGAAGACTTTGGTTCTGAAACACGAAAACGAAAATTTCAGGAGTAGGCCAACCAGCACTTGCGAACTGCTTCTGCTTCGGGCACCACACAGCACGAAAGACTGATGTTATGGCGTCGGCTGCATGTTTCAAACCCGTGACGTCATGGAAGAAGGGACAGCAACCTACGCAGGACTCAAGACTTTGTTAATCAGGCAGACTGGGGGCTACCTGGCAAGCAGATAACCCAAATGTAATGACTGCAACAGTGAAACACGAAAAAAATCACAGAAGACATAAGAGATCTGGGAACACAGGTTGACAGCAACCTCTCTTTTGACCAGCACATTGCCACTGTGGTCAGAAAGTCCTATGTGGCACATCGCATTACTAACGGTTTTGCATCCAGGTAGAAAGAAGTCATTGGCTCCCTCTACTCTTCCCTCATTAGGCCAATCATGGAGTACAATGCCCCATTTGGCATGTACCTCACTAAACACCTGCAACAACTGGAGAGAGAATGCAAAAGTACCTCACAAAGAGGATCCCAGGCCTTAAACATTTGTCCTATATGGACGAACTAAAAAAGCTCCAACTATTCTCTGTCTCATATCGCCTACTTAGAAGTGATCTCTGCTTGACTTACAAAGCCATGTCTGACCCAGCTCTGTTAGAAATGCTACATCTAAAGAAATCCTAACCCTTCCAAACCACATGCTCCAGAAACCTCAACCTCATTACCACAATCAACAGAACATGCTGGAGGGACAGAGTCATAACTCAGAGACTGCCCATGCTATGGAACAGACTTTCCATACATGTCAAGCAGAGCACCTCTCTTGCCCACTTGAAAAAAAATCTTAATGAGTGGATGGGAAATAGAAAATTCACCCCAGGGATCACTCCAGTGGTTTTACTCGACAGAGGAACTGGGAAGTAAGGTCGGGTGGCACGATGCCAGGGTAATCCTATGGGCTAGGCTTGTAAAGGCCCCAGGGCCATTAGCCTAGTACAGATCTATGAACCTATAAATGAGATGCGAGTCTCGGAAGCACATCCTTGGCCTACACACAGTACTATGAATACTAGAGCAGGATAAAGCAAGATACAGACACTAGGATCAGGTCATTCTCTAAAACATTGTGCCTAATCAATACTAGCTCTGCAGGGACAGACAACGTGCCAAGGTGTTTTGTCAGGGAGAAACACTGCCTCATACAACACTTATGAATTTACTCAACCTTAGCCTCTAAAATGACTTTGTGTAGAGGTATGTAGAGCAGCTCTGGTAGTCTCCCTTCATAAGTGTGGCCCCACCACTGATCCTGGAAACTTTAACTTAAGTCTTACGAGACTTGTTTGCAAGACAAAAGAACTTCGAGACCTCAAACAAAAATATTACCTGTTTAAAATGCTACAACCCAAACCAGTTTGGATTTATGAAGGGTAGATCCTGACTGCTTAACCTACTAAACTTACCTAAAAATATCACTACAACTTTGGATGAGATACTACACACAGCGTAACTTGATCTGCTCAAGACCTTGGACAACATCCTACAACTCAAACATAACACACACTAATCAAATTAAATGTAAATCCATACCTAACCTGCTGAACAACAAACCGTCTCACAGGCAGTACCTGTCAAATCAGGATTGGAATCAGTCTCTCAAAGAAAATGATCACCAATGAGGTCCCGCAGGGATCAGCTCTGGGGTTGCTTCAGTTTGATATCTATTTTGTCAATGTTCAAATTGAGGTGAAGGGTTTCTGTTTGATGAAGTTTAAAGAGGACTGCAAACTTGATCAACTTTCCTGAAGATTCTGAGATCTTAAGAGGGTCTACTATGGAAACCATATTAAGCAACATAGCTCCATAATCTTCTTTAAGCACTCCCTGGATGAATAACTGGAAATCTGCAAATTTGCCCCTCTGCTGGTTCCTCAAACCTTTATGGAAAGGGATAAAATGCAGTGGGTACTGTTGTGGCTAAGCATCAAAATGATCTTGCCAAAACAAATGTCTAGTATTAATCTATGAACTGAAAGAATGACAAAGCCTCCACCCTGTGACCCACCTGTAGGCTGGAAGCAGAGTTGCATCTCTTTCATGGGCTACATGTGGTCTTGCAGTATAGCGCACTACATCACAGCACATAACGGGGTACAGCACTCATTTATGGAGCACAGAAATTTCAGACAAAAATGTAAATTTGCAAATGAAGACAAAATGAATGCAACTACAGAATTTCAGGTGTGGAATTCCTGGTGGTAATTGCTTAAGTTTTCCATATACAATATTGATATGCACATTTCCAGAGTTTAAAAGTGAAATTGTCAAAACAAAAATAATGCAATTTAAACAATCCCTAGTTAATTTCAACCAGGTAATGTCAACACCACACAATTATTTGAACTAGTGTCCTGCTACACTAGTCAAACTCACCTGTTCTCCACAGAGAGTCTAACTCATCTGTGAACAAGAATGATAGACCATTAGTGCATTATGCCTTTTGACCACCAGCATGACACATATTCACAGGCCATCTCAACAACTTTCGGAAATGTATCTTCAAGAAGTGCATGCTGTGAACTTCATTGCATATTTTTTTAGTGGTTGAATTCTTACTTCAAACATCCTTGCCACATCTTCCAAACTCAAACAGCAATGACAGAATCTCTTTTGGCACTGACCAAGTACAAGATACACACAAAAAATACTTAGCAGCAGCACCCGAATGTCAGTCATCTCAGACCACTGCCCACCTAATACAAAGCTACAACACAAAACATGCATTTCTACTTCAAGTCTCACTTCTGTGCAGGTTTTCCTGATGTACAACCACCATACCTTTCAAATAATCAAACCAGAACCTCCAGATGCTTCAAAACTGACCTAAAAACACCACATTCATACATACAATTCTGCAATGTTTGCTTTTGCATATAAAACCAACTCTGCCACTAGTCCTCTCTATATTACATGTTAGCTTTTCTTTTTACCAGTATTTAGTGCTGTTCAACTTGCACCTTTACCATTTCTTGTTAATCTTATCCTCCCCCTCACACCCACCCTATCCACACAGAAATGTCAAAAGTACCTCACATCCACTGCTTGATGTACCTCTTAGTCATGATAAAATTCCAAGAAATTTGGTGATCACCTGTAAATTCATCATACCCAGTACACATCCTCCCAGATGGAGATGAAAAAAATAAACTCCGATTTACTTCTCACAATCTAGGCTATACTTTGGTCTAATCCAATTTACTTCTCACAATCTAGGCTATAGTTTGGTCTAAAAATAAGTAGTCCCTTAGCTCTAAATGTTCCTTCCTTACTAATTTTACTTTGTTACCCTTTTGATAAAACTATAATGTAAAAACACCTACAGCACCCAGTGTTCAGCAGTAATATAATCATTCACTGAGCACACTGCCAACATGGAATCTTGAATACAGAATAGAAGGGTAGTACTTGATCAAATAAGCTAAACACTAAGGCAGCAGCACTTGCTGCAGAAAACAAAGTCCCATTTCTCTGCCTTACTTAAAAAGGGTTAACTGAATGCTAACATGCATAAAAAACTTCAACGTAAGTGTAATTTGTTAATGCCTGTTAACATTAAGATGAGCAGACTGCTACAACTGCACATACCTCTCCCTGCACAAGAGCTTTGCCATGACTTACCATTATAATGACTTCATTTCAATCTTGAAACTTTAATCACTGGAAGACAGCACAAACAGGCATTCAGATTTAATACTGCAGACAGCAGAGAATACAAAATAAACTGCCTTCAGAAAAGGATGTGGCATAATATGCTGTTTAATTATTCAATAGGATCACGTACAGAAACTAAAAACACACACTGAAACTCCTCCCATACCCAGTGAAATAAGTACTTGGGTTCCACCTCAACTGCATACAATGCAGAACACTGTGCAGTCTGAGAGAACATTATAGCGTTAGATTAAGCACTGCTCTAAAACACCAACAGCAGCAGCAGTACTGCCAGATTACATTTAAGCAACAATAAAAATTAAAATTCTAACGCTTAATCACAGTTACTCCAGACCTCTTCAATTAAACAATGATTACTGAAAGAATACAAAAAGCTGCATCTATCAACTAGTTAATTTTTTCATTTCAAAGATCAGGATACATATGTTTCTCTCTCTCTATACACACACAGACACACACACATATATATATATATATATATATATATATATATATATAGGTTCATAGGTTCATACTAGGTTATCTGCCCAAGGGCATTTATAAGCCTAGACCAGAGTTTTGTGGCTTTCGCCACCCCTTTAGTTTGGAGGATACTATGCCCATTATTTTGCTGTGCCTCTGTCAAGCAGTGACACTGAGATAATCCCTGGGGTATATCTGCGATCTCCCATCCATTGGTCAAGATTTCTCTTGAACAAAGCCATCGTGGTGCTCTGCCTCACATGTACCGGGATTTTGTTCCACAGCATAGGGAGTCTCTGGGTGATGAATCTGTCCCTCCAGCACGCCCTATTAATAACCGTGTCAAGGTTTAAGTCTCCCGCCCTTGTAGTTCTGAGGGATCTAGATTTTTTGAGGTGAAGCATGTTCATCAATTCTGGGTTGGACATGGCCTTGTATGTCAGGCACAGGTCACCTCTGAGCGGACGGTAAGCGACTAAATAGAGCTGAAGTTCCTTCAGTCGGGCAGCATAGGACATATTTTATCCTTTTGGTGAGGAACTTTTGGGGCCTTTCCAGTTGCTGCAGGTGACGTGTCAGATACATTCCGAATGGGGCATTGTACCTTTT